>NW_015171658.1:14489-18078 GCF_001447785.1 Gekko japonicus
CATAACTCATTAGCATATGCCACACCCCCTGACATCACCGGAAGTGTGTCATAAGGCCACACACCCTGCCCCCAACGGTCCCGGCCGCCGGGAGTGTAAGGAAGCCCCGCGAAGGCCCTCCCTGGCCCCAGGCAGGCAGGGGTGGGGAGAGGCAGGGAGGAAGCAACTTACCCTCCCTCTTCTCCTGCCTCCTCCTGTCTGAATGAGGGCCGGAAGCGGGGCGGCCGGAAGCAGGGGGTGGGGCTTCGTCATGTGCCCCGCCCCCCATACCTCACCCGGGGGAACTGCGATCCCCCGCGATTCTCCCCGAAATGACCTCTGGGGAGGACTTTTAGTGTCCTGGTGGACCTCCTGATAGCACCTGGTATTTTTGGCCACTGTGTGACAGAGTGTTGGACTGGATGCGCCATTGGCCTGATCCAACCTTGGCTTCTCTTATGTTCTTATGGACTGGTTAGTAAGCCTGGCTTTGTGGCCAGCAACAGCAAGAGTAATCACAAGAAGAAGAGATCTCCAGGGAAGGTAATTGGAAGCCTAGCCAGATCCCCGTGAGTCGTGGGGTATCAGCCTGGAGGGCAGAGGGGACTGCTGCTTCTTTCCTGGGCAGATATGGGGGATTCATCTAGCTGCATTGAGGAGCAAATGAGGGGTCCCAGGCATGGTCATTTCTACATTCATGGACTAGTAAGGAGCTTTTCATACAAGGTGGAGGGTGGGGGGAGGGGAAAGAGAGGCTTCCAGCCTTTTGACAGAATGCATTTTGGATAAACTGACCAGCTTAAGACGGAAGCTTATGAAGGTCCTGGATTGATTCACTGACCTTCCATCAGTTTATCTAGTTTGGCCTTCATACACTGCAAAGATCTGTGTAATATTAAGCATGGATTGGAACTGCAGATTTATTTGCAAGGGAACTGAACAGATATTGTTAAATGTCAAAAGCTATTTTTTTTATACTTCACTTCATATAATAAAACCTTTTCTGTGGCCGTATGTCCAGATGATGTTTGCTTTCCATTCTTGCTTAGCAACTGGTTGGGAATCTCTCCGAAGAGACAACCTCTGGACCAGTGGCACCCCCACCAACTCTGTCAAGTTATGCTGAAGATGTGGATTTTTCAGGACATCATCTCTTAGAAGGATCTGTGGTCCCCACTGAAGTCACGGAAGTCACAGAGCAAGGCACTGTATATTTTAATCTCTTTACCTGTATATTCCTCAGGCAAGAATCTTTTCTCTTAATAACAATAACAGCCATACATTAATAAAAGAATGAATAATAATACTCTGACAGAATGCTAACAGATCAAGGATTCTGGTTTCAAACCGCAAAACTGAGAGAAGGATGAAGTGTTAAAACCATGTTTTAAAACGTTTCCCTGTGTGGCCCCTAGGCAAATTGAGGCTACACAGGGCTGAACCAGGCAGTGATCTTTTGAACTTCATTTCATCTGTTTGAGCTCTTGGGCTCTGCTTTAAAATTTGTCTCAACCATGAATTCTCCTGAAAGTCTTAGACAAAATCCTGCTATTTATGTCTCCAATTCTGCTATTTACCTTCAGCTGAACTGCTGCAACAGGATGATAATACTTTAAGGACTACAGAAATAATGTATGTGAAATGTTCTGACTGTTCTCAAGCACTGTCTAAATATGAAGATACCTAGATATGGGCTATATAACAGTAACAGTAGGGTTTCACGTAGAGTAACTTGTAGCATTTACTTGAACAACCCTGTAAGGTGACATTTTATTACTATAATTCTGATAACTGCACACGGGGTTGTGGAGTAAGGCTGAGACAGAACAGCGTGGCCGGGGGCATTTTCATAACGATGGTAAAATCTGAACCACATATAGCTCATCCCATGTGCTTCATCATTGCTGAGCAAATTTAGATGCCTGGAAGCCACCAGTCTGAGGATAGTGCTTAGGCCTAGGGACACCTGGTTGCTGTCCCCTGGTTGAGGAGGCACAGCTCAGTGACAGACTGTTCTAAAGTACTGTCTAAATATGAAGATACCTAGATATGGACTATATAACAATAACAGTAGGGTTTCACATAGAGTAACTTGTAGCATTTACTTCAACAACCCTGTAAGGTGACATTTTATTAATATAATTTTGATAACTGCACATGGGGTTGTGGAGTAAGGCTGAGACAGAACAGCGTGGTCGGGGGCATTTTCATAACGATGGTAGAATCTGAACCACATATAGCTCATCCCATGTGCTTCATCATTGCTGAGCAAATTTAGATGCCTGGAAGCCACCAGTCTGAGGATAGTGCTTAGGCCTAGGGACACCTGGTTGCTGTCCCCTGGTTGAGGAGGCACAGCTCAGTGACAGAGCATCTGCTTGGCATGCAGAAGGTCCCAGGTTCCATCCCCAGCATCTCCAGTTAAAAGGACCAGGCAGCAGGTGATGTGGAAGACTGTGATACGGGACCTTGGACAGCCACTGCCACCCTGAATAGACAATACTAACACTGATGGACCAAGGGTCTGATTCAGTAGAAGGCAGCTTTGTATGTTTATGTCTCCAATTCATCAGGGAAATGATAAATCAGAACATGGTGGGATTTAAAACAAGCTGGTTCACTGAAATGTCATCACTGTGTCCAGATTCTGTGTCACTGTGACATTCCTTTTTATCTTCATTTTTGCAGAATGATCTTTCGGGAAGTTTTATCATTCTTAAAGCAATTAAACCCACATTTTTCCATCACAAGTCAGGATTCTACTTCTGCCTCCTAGCGTAGGATGTTCACCAACTCGTTTTCACATGAGCCAAATAAATGTCTTTTCAGTCCCTCTCTGCTTTTGAGCTGTCTTCCTTCCTGGCAAGTGTGATCTGACCATGTAAGCATTGGAGAGTTCTGTGTGATATCCAGATTTTGGCTTCTAGGTGTAACCACTACGATGCCTGCAAATCAAACACTCCCCCACACAACTCAACAGGAGAGCGAAACCACCACGATAGCCCAGGAAATATTAACAACGGAGGCCGGACCTCACACTGGAGTTCCCCAAGGAGCACCTTTTGAAAAGGTAAGGATGTAGTAAGCTTCGGCTTTTGGACTTTTCCTGGCTGGCTGGGGTGGGAGGGTGGGTAGACCAAGGATAGCTCCCCCCTTTGATCCCAATACAGACGGTTGGGATACCATTCCTGTGCTGGATTGTGCATTTTCACACTCATGGAGTCAGTTTATTTTCTTCCACATGTGGCTTAAATAGTGAGGTTTTTCAAGGGAGGGTGCTGTTGTCATTGGTGGCATCACAGTGTACACCCCTTTAGAAAGGTAGGTAGGTAGGTAGGTAGGTAGATAGATATTTTAGTGCTGTTTTAAAAAACAAGGAAAAATATCACTTGTCTTCAGGGTGCAGGAGAGGGAGTGGATTGGAGGTGGGTGAGAGCGGGCGGGACAAAGAAAACCAACAGAAACATTACACATGAGAAAACAGCCAACTCAAAACTGACTTCCAGAAAAACATCGGGGTTTCTAAAGAATGAGGGGGGGGGGACACAACTAAAAACCCAAAGTGAAGACTGGACACGAAAATCCGTGTGGAAATCAAGGAATAAACCAA
>NW_015171658.1:18272-28324 GCF_001447785.1 Gekko japonicus
CAATAAGAAACCAGCCAACTCAAACCTGACTTCCAGAAAAACATGGGGTTTCTAAAGAATGAGGGGGGGGGGACACAACTAAAAACCCAAAGTGAAGACTGGACACGAAAATCCGTGTGGAAATCAAGGAATAAACCAAAGGAGTCTGGGGCCAGAACCGACTCAAAAAAACCCATACAGAAAAGCCCCTGGGTGTGCCTAAATCAGGAGGACCAGCCAGAACAGCTTCTGGGCCTGAGGAGGTCCTGTGGTACTCCTTGCCTCCTATTTAAGATTCCAGGTCAGGTTTGCTTCCCATTCGAGCCGTTCACGAGGGAATTCTGCTGGGGTGCTCTGACAGAAACACTCTGCCAGTTCAGTCAGGAGGTGGGGATGTGAAATTCTGACTGTTTTAAACCCACGTTCTGCTGTCCCTTGCGGTAAATCACCAAGAACTGGCTACATTCCTTCACCACCAAACCAATAAGCATTGAGCCCTTCTAAAGAAGAGAAAATAAGCCTATTGTGTGTGTGTGTGTGTTGTAAAAAGGAAGTTTTGGTGTGAATCACTCCCAGAAAAGGGAATGGGAGAAGAAGTAAAAATTACCTCAGATCCCTAGTCTGCCTGCCTAGACTTCCTCTGTAATAGGACCACATCAGCCACCACAATTATTTGTTAACATGGCCTTAGACCACTTGCGGCCCACGCTATGACTAAAACTAGTCTGGTCACTGCTTAGTGCTTTCTCAGCTTCGCACCGACTTCCTCACAGGTGGTCCCTGAAATACACGTCCTTTGCCATGAATAGGAGCTCTGGAGCTGGCACCATCTAAAAATGAAAATGGCTACCGGCTGCCCATGGGCATAGTCGATTTGCATGAGCTCTTCTCCGCATGGTGTCTGCATAAGTGGCAGTATGGAGGAACTGGGCTCCACGGATCTTTACTATGTGCCATTTGGGGCCGTATTCCGCTGAAGGTGTTCCAAAGACAACTTATGCATTACAGTTTGTTAAGTCGCTCGCTTAACAAAGCAGTCGGACAGTGATTCAGCAAGAACACAACTTTATTCTTCCACTCGAACACAACTCCAACACGGATCAACATCTGATAGCCAGAACAGAACGGTTCAGCTTTTACATTGCAGTTGTCCTGCTTTTAAACTCTCCCGGCTAATGTAGCCACACCCACTGTACAAATACCAACCAATACGGTTGTTCATATAAGGACCAATCACGGACGTTCCCACTCAGGGAGCTTGCTGTAAAGTGATTGGCTAGGTGCTTCCTGGGCTAGCAATGCGATTGGATGGATTGGGATCCTAGCCCAGGACGAAGCTCAACATGGCAAGTCAATTAGATGTTTCACATACATCACGCATTCCATGGCAGCTATTGAATACAATTCACGGTTCCTACAGGCTCAAGCAATCCCTCCCTGTTTGTGGTACAACTCCATGTAAATACAGATGCTGTGAGCCTACCCTCAGGAACTGATGGGTCACTGTAGGGTTACCAACTCCCCAATGGGGGTGGCTTTGGGAAGCCCCGCCCCTGAAGAGCCTCACCGGGCCCTGGAGGTGACATCATTGTGCTGGGCACATTGTGCGGGGGATGCTCTAGCATTTGGCTAAAAACTCTATGGTGACCATAGACCTTTTAGCCAAATGCTAGTGTTCCCCGTACAATGGGCCCAGTGCAATGACGTCACTTCCGGGTGATGTCATTGTGGCGCGCACACGAAGCACACATGCCAGAAGACCCCAGGACCAAGCCAGGAGCCCCCCACCAGCAGACACGTAAGGCCTGGCAGCCCTAGGTTAACGTGTGTGGCCAGCCGCAACGCAAATAGACTGAGTCAATGGGATACTTTCATTTCTTCGTTCCTTATTATCTTTCCGGTCTGTGATTCTGATAGTTCATTGCTCATCTCTGTAGGGAAGAATATGGATTTTTCCTCTCCCATTAATAATTTTTAAAATATGTTGTCGAAGGCTTTCACAGCCGGAGTTCATTAGCTGCTGTAGATTTTCCGGGTTGTCTGGCATTGTAGGTCCTGACAGTTTGCCAGTAGCCGTGACTGGCATCCTCAGAGGTACAACACAGAAAGATGGAGTGCCAGACAACCCGGAAAATCTGCAGCAGCTAATTTTTTTTAATGTTCCTTCAAATGGGGATAACACGAAAAAAGATACTCTTAACCAGCCGGTCCTTGCTGTGTTTTCTCAGAAGTAGATTCCTTCTGGCTCCAGTGGGGCTTTGTTCTGAACAGACATGCTTAGGATTCCAACCCGGGTGGTGCGTGTGTGTTTTCTACCCGTAGGGTCAAAAAGGTGAAAAAGGTCAAAGGGGAGAGGAAGGACCGCCCGGACCCCCTGGAACAGCAGGACCGGAAGAAGGGCAGCCTGGGACTCGCGGACCCCCTGGAAAGCCCGGCCAGGATGGCAAACCTGTGAGTATTTAGAACTTGCTGGGTGTTCCGTGGCTTTGATATCTGCTCCAAAAGGAGCATGCTCAGTCTGAGCATGTTACCGGGGAGACAGATGCTCACATGCTGAAACTTTGCATTGTTCCATAGTGATGTTTGTGAACCTTGGCAGCTGTTGCTTCATGCCCCTGATGCCCTTTTCCTTCTTTGCCCTCTCTTGAGCCTCACTGACCCTCGATACCATTGAATCCGATTGGCTGGGTCAACCTGTGTGATTTTGTCTGAGGTAGGGTTCCTGGGTCCTTCCAAGACCCCTGCGGGGGGACTTTGGAGGGCATTACTGGAGGGGGCGTGGCCATCGCCAATGCAATGACAAGTAGAAGTGACATCACCAAGTTGGGGACTGGTGCCCCCCACGTCTTCCCAAAAGCATTTAAAGGGTCCCTGTAAATGCTTTGAGGGGGAAGCCGCATGCGGCTGCACCCCAAGCCACGAATTCGTGGCTTTGAGTGGAGGCGGCCGTGCAGCCTAAAAAAAAAAAAGTGGGGGGGGGGGGGCAGCGCACCTGCACTCCAAGCTGCTTATGGAGTGCGGGCGTCTGACCCCCACTTCTTCTGAAAAGCATTTGAAGGGCTCCTTTAAATGCTTTTTGAAAGAAGCAGAGGGAGGCCGGGTGTGCCCGCACTCCAGGCTGTGAATTTGCGACTTGAAGTGCAGGCGCGAGTGTTCGCTCTTGGGGGCAGGGCTTTCCCCCGCCGACCAGCTGGCTAGCGGTGGGAAGGAGCCCCCGAAACTGGGAATACCCCCGCTAGGACCGGGGGGCCGGCAACCCTAGTTTGAGAGAAGAGTTCTACGCATGTTACAGTGGATGCACGTACATCCTGCCTGTACTTGCATACACCTGTTTGAAAGAAAGTGGCAACCAATGTTCCCTCTAAGCTGTGGAGTCTCGTGAGCATTCTGCTTTGTGAGCGACTGGCATTAAAGTTGTGAGTGAGCAGTTTGGCTGCTGCATGAATCAGTTTGCTCTGGAGCCATCCTTCTTGAGCTAAGGCAAAAGTGTGTGAGCCGGAGGCTAAAAAACTGTGAGCTGGCTCACACTAAGTCAGCTTGGAGGGAAGACTGGTGGCAACACGCATTCGCTTCACAAAAGAAACCAGGGACCGGTACCTGGATAAATGTCAGGTTTGTATCCCATGTTCAGCTGTACATACGTCCACTGTAGTGTGAGAATTATTCAATGCACATACCAAGAGCGATCAAGTGTACACTGTACACAGCTCCTACGTGTGTTCGCTGTAATGTGGACTGGGCTTGTCTATGGCTTCATGATGTCCTGTGGGTTTCCTCGGCCAACAAGATCCCACGGCAGTGGGGGCCAGTGAGGTTGAGGATCCTGAGGGTAAAGAAGGGAAATGGTGCCTTGAAGGACAGTGCTCAAAGCACAGATGGGTCTACAGCAATTGCCCCAGATCTCTCCAGGTGTCCGGTGCTTTCTGATGCTTGTGAGCCTGAAATTGTAACTCAGTCTTGGCACACCAGAGCACTTGGATTTCCACTTCTTGGTGTTGGAAAGGGCTGTCAAGCCGCAGCCAATGTATGGTGACCCTGTAGCATTTTTAAGGCAAGAGATGAACAGAGGCGGTTTGCCATTGCCTGCCTCTGTGTCACAGCCCTGGTCTTCATAGAATCATAGAATCATAGAATGTTAGAGTTGGAAGGGACCTTGCAGGTCATCTAGTCCAACCCCCTGCAAGCTGCAAGAGCAGAGCCGAAAGAGAGCCCTACGACATACCCGAAAGATGGTCGTCCAGCCTCCGCTTGAAAATGTCCAGCGAAGGAGCCTCCACCACTTCCCGAGGCAGACTGTTCCACTGCTCAGCCACTCTTACAGTTAGGAAGTTTCTCCTGATATTTAGCCGGTAACGATTCCCTTGTAATTTCCACCCATGAGATCTAGCCTTGCAATCCGGAGCGAGAGAGATATTCTTCCGTGGTGGTCTCCCATCCAAATGCTGACCAGGGCTGACCCTGCTTAGCTTCCGAGATCTGATGAGATCCGGCTGGCCTGGGCCCTCCAGGGCAGGGCTGCCACGTATTGGTAAAGGTAAAGGTTCCCCTTGCTCGAAAGCCAGTCGAATCCGACTCTAGGGTTGCGGTGCTCATCTCCGTTTCAAAGCCGAAGAGCCAGCGCTGTCCGAAGACGTTTCCGTGGTCATGTGGCCAGCATGACTAAACACCGAGGTGCACGGAATGCTGTCACCTTCCCACCGAAGTGGTACCTATTTATCTACTTGCAATGTCTTGCTTTCGAACGGCTAGGTTGGCAGGAGCTGGAACTAGAGACGGGAGCTCACTCCGTCATGCAGCACACTCGGGCCTCAAACTGCTGAACTACCGACCTTCCACAGCCTGCAGTTCAGCGTCTTAACCACTTGAGCCACCGCATTATTAGCCGTGGCCAAATTCTTGATTCTCCCTTCACGTAAAAGAGGAGAGTTGACTCAAGAGAAGCACTCGAGGGTTCAGCGGGTGAGGACTTGAGGCCACATGTTGAGAGGTCCCCAGTATAAGGCCTCCTGCTATCTGACATTACACTCTTTGGGGTTGATATTGGAGTGCTTGGTATGAAAGGTGTCTGAAAAGTACTGGGTTTGATGCATGGAGAACTCGGACCAACGACATGCGTTCAGACGCGTTTATTGTGCTTCACAACAAGAGATACAAAACGGCCCTGTGAGGCCAACTATATACACTCCACCCGGCACACCTCTGTCCCTATTGGAGGGTTTGAATCTCCCGCCAAGGGTGCTGTTGGTGGACTCCCGGTGGACTAGGATCCTAGGCCCCCTTTGTGTTTGGGAACCAAGCTCCTGCTTTAGCCGCGGACCCCTGGTGGCAGTCCGCGTACATAACAGCTTTTTTTGAAAGCATGAAGTGCTTTCCCTTGAAAATCCGACGCTTCCACAGAGAGTGTATGGAGCCAACTCTGTTCTTGGGGGGGGGGACTTTAAGGTCTCTGTTGGTGAACCAGGTCTTTGGATGGGGGAGCAGTCTGCTTACCCGTATCCACCTGCAGCTCAATATTTGAAGGGCAGGTTCCAGTTATTAATTCTAGCGCTTGCCACTTCTCCTGCCCTGGCTGCTGCGACGGTTGCCCTCACCCCCCCGTGCCCTGGTGCTGGGTGGCTTGGTAGCCGCTCCTGCCAATTTCCTGCCAGCCTGTTGTGGAACGTGGGCTAGCTCCTTTGCTAATTTCAGAACTCCAGCAGACTATGTCACTACCATGACAACAGACAGTCACTTAGCACAACAGACGTGTAGGCATAGCACGTTATTAGCCGAGGCACTGCCACCTGTGAAATAGCTCTATGTGAAGAGCAAATGCCTAGGCAGGCTCTGAGGAAAGACCCCTTGGGTTTTGCGTGTTAAAGCAAGCTGGCTTTAACAAGGAGGGGGGATTTAAAATGATTTGTTGTTGTTCAGTCGCACAGTCGAGTCCGACTCTTCGCGACCCCATGGACCAGATCACGCCAGGCCTTCCGGTCTTCCGCCATCCTCTGAGGTTTGCTTAACTTCATGTTCGTTGCATCTATGACACTGTCTCACCATCTCATCCTTTGCCGTCCCCGTCTTCTTTGACCTTCAATCTTTCCCAGCATCAGGGTCTTCTCCAGTGAGTCCTCCCTTCTCATTTGGTGGCCAAAGTATTTGAGCTTCAGCTTCAGTCTCTGGCCTTCCAGGGAACAGTCAGGGTTGATTTCTTTTAGGATTGACTGATTTGATCTTCTTGCAGTCCAAGGGACTCTCAAGAGTCTCCTCCAGCATCATAGTTCAAAAGAATATTTTCTTCGGCACTTGGCCTTCCTTATAGTCCAACTCTCGCAGCCATACATGACTACTGGGAATACCATTGCTTTGACCATGCGGACTTTTGTTGGCAGGGTGATGTCTCTACTTTTTATCATGCTGCTTAGGTTTGCCATCGCTTTCCTCCCGAGTAAATGATACTGCCGGAATATGAATGCATTTGAAAAATGAATAAATATTGCTTCCTGTCGTGTGACAGCTGTCTGGCCTACCTCCGTCTCACATGAAACTGCCTTCTACTGAATCAGACCCTCGGTCCATCAAAGTCAGTATTGCCTACTCAGACTGGCAGCGGCTCTCCAGGGTCCCAGGCTGAGGTCTTTCACATCGCCTCCTGCCAGATCTTTTAACTGGAGATGCCGGGGACTGAACCTGGGACCTTCTGCATGCCAAGCAGAGGCTCTGCCACTGAGCCACAGCCCCTCCCCACAGTTCATCCTCCCCATCCTCTCCTGTTCCAAACCACCAAGCTACAGTTCTAGCCTTCATCTAGCACTTGGTACAGAGCTGCTGGAGAATGCGGCATAAGAAAATAAGCAGAGCCTGCTGGGTCAGACCAGTAGTCCACCGTCCTGTTTCACACAGCACCCAGTCTGTTGCCCTGGAGGGCCAAGATAACAGGGCATAGAGGCTCTCCCCTGTTGGGTGCCTCCTAGTCCTGGTATTTAGAGGTTTGCTGCCTCTGTAGGTGGAGGCTATTGGGATATATAGCAGAGTTTGCCCAGTCTATGAAGCAGTAAATAAATCTCCCAAGAAGTCTATTGCAAAAAAGATACACTTACATTTATTCAAGTAGATCCGGTTCACATTCAGGTTGGAGTCAAAAAGAAGAGAGAGAGGAGCCTAATCTAAGGAGTGCGTTTCCCTATCACAAATGGCCAGCTTGTCGGGCATCATGTGTGTGGGGATATGAGGGTATTGTCTCCACAGGAGAGACATGCAGAGACATCTGTCTCCATGGAAGGCCATGCGAGGTGAGGGAGAGGACAAAGTAAGACAGAGAGGAGAGGTCAGGGGGCAGCTCCCCAGTAAAGACAAAGAGAGGCATCCCATTCAAGGAGATAGCATCTATGCACCCTTAGAGTGATGTAGCGCCCCCCCCAATGTCCAGGCGTTGAGTTGCTCACTCCAACAGAGGCTCCCTTCAATCATCATGGCTACTAGCCACTGATGGACCTCTCCTCCGTGAATCCATCTAACCCCCTTTTAAAAACATCCGTGTTCAAGGCCATCACCATGTCCACTGGCAGCCACTGAGTACTGAAGAATTCCCTTTTGTCTGTCCTCATGAACCAACAGCTTCATTGGGTGCCCCCAAGTTCTAGTATTATGGGAAAGGGACAAAAAGCTCTCTCTGGCCCCTGCCACATGGCAGAAAAAAACACGGCCAAAGTGCGGCTATTCAGAGCCACGCCATAAGAGACACGCGGCGGTGGGATCACACAGATCCCCTGAGCCGACGCACCGTTGCTCCCCGGCACGATCAGATGCCGGGGAGGAAGCCACCGATGGGAGACTGAGGCAGCCGGCTGTGCATGTGTGTGCATGCGCAGTTCGGCCAGGAGCCTCGGATATGGTAAGGGACAAAAAGCTCTCTCTGTCTACTTTCTCCACCCCTGCCCTGTGTAATTTTATACACCTCTCTAATGTTTCCCCTTAGCTTTGTTTTTTTCCTAGACTGAAAAGTCCCAGACTCTTCAGCCTTTCCTCCTAAGAAAGGTCCTCCAGACCCTTAATCGTCTTGATTGTCCTCCCTTGTACTTTCCCCAGCTCTGCATTATCCTTTTTTAGATATGGCATTCCAAATGAGGCTGCACTGTGATTCTAGAGTACATTTAATATATATTGTTACTGGGGGGGGGGGGTGTCTGTGGGAATTTGCCAGGTTATTATCTTGTTACAGTTTGTCCCAAATCACTGTATGCATCAGGTGGTTAAAATAATGAAGTGAAATAGTGAAGTGCAAAATAGTGAAGTGCAAAATGTCCACAAAAGGCAGTTTTTGTGATGAAAACATGGGACCAGTACTTATTTCTATGCAGGATCATGCTGGCATGGCCCTCTATCTTTTCTTTCAAACCAGAGTTGGATTATAGGGTCATGGAGATCAATGTTCCCTCTAAGCTGTTGAGTCTTGTGAGCCAAAATTCTACTCCGTGAGCTACCGGCATTAAAGTTGTGAGTGAGTGCATGGCTGGTGCATGACTTAGTTTGCTCTGGAGCCCTCCTTCCTGAGCTAAGACAAAAATGTGTGAGCTGGAAGCTAAAAAACTGTGAGCTAGCTCACACCAACTCAGCTTAGAGGGAACACTGATGGAGATCCCAAGTTCAAATTAAAGATAGTAAACTCCCAGTATACACATTATATTCAGGGCACAATAAGGAGGCAAGAACTGTGTGAGCCTGCTCTTTCTCTCTCTCTCCTGCTCGGTTGAATGATGCAAGATCCAAACAGAGCTTCCGTTGTTATTGGCAAGATGAAGGGAAAACCATACAGACATGGTTCCTCTTCTGAGCGAAAAGTACATGGAAATTCAGGGATCACCAGCCGTAGAAATGCAAATAGTTACTTAGCCTTGTTCTACAGCATAGCAACAGGTTTATTTATGTATTTATGGTGTATTTTTACTACCCTTTTGATTTGCCTTTCTCCCAAAAGGATTCAGAGTGGGTTACAATGTTATTGGAAGCCTCAATAAAACAGCAATAAAAATGATAACAGTCCGAATGTCTGCTGTGACAAGAGCCAGGAAATGAATCATAAGGCACTTCCATGTGTTTTTGTGTTAATTTGGTCAGAGAAAGAGCAAGTGGCCGATCTGCACTACCTCCTGTGGTGGGAAATAATAATTGTGGGTGTAGCTCAGGCTGTGGGTCAGACACTTAAAAGCATCTCTTGTTAGTATTCCCACTTCTGAGTTCCTGGGACCCCGAAGCAGCTCCCCCTTCTGCCCACATGCCGATGCAACCATGGGAACCTCCACAGGATCTTCCTCAAGTGGCCCCAGGGAGATATCCTTCAGTCTGACTACAGCTGAAGCGTTTCTTCCATCAACCACATTTGCAGGGAGAGCTCCTGAATCTGGATACTCAGACTTGGTAGTCTTTTCAGGAGTACCAGTTTAAAAAACATAGATCAGAGTCTAATATTACAGTGATCCCTGTCCAGTGTTAAAATATTGTGTCCCAACATAAGACAGTGGCTGTTGTGGCTTTGTTTTACTACTCTCATCCCATGTGCTACATAGCATCATAAAAATTTGTTTTTGTTTTAGGGAATTCCTGGAAAAGATGGGTTACGGGTAAGTATTCCTTCTATATACCTCTCCGGTCATTAAGTATGTATGATATGTATTATTTAATTGTTTTTATTTTACGTATGGCATTTTTATGCCACCTTTCCCACCCAATCAGGGGTCCCCCAAAGCCAGCTCACATAAAAACATTAAACCATTTGAACAATTAAAAACAACATTTAAAATTATAAAAATAATGTAATAAAACCACGCAAACAAGCAATAGCAGAATCAGGTAGGCTAATGGCTATTCGATCTATACCAAATCAAACAAGGAAGTCCCCCTGCCGGCGGAAGACACCCGTAGAGGGAGACAGGCGAAATCTCCCTGGGGAGGGAGTTCCAAAGCTTTGGGGCCACAACCGAGAAGTCCCTTTCTTGAGTTGCCACCCTTCAAGCCTCAGCCAGGTCTCTGAGAATCCCAAATATACAAATTCCACTCGTAGAAAACACCACCAAAGATTGCCAAAACAATATATT
>NW_015171658.1:28797-37713 GCF_001447785.1 Gekko japonicus
TGGGCTCTGCAATTTACCTGGCTGCTTCTTGCTCTGACTGAGGGCTCCTGGGAGCAGGGGGTGGGGCTTGTTGCATGTGTCCGCCCCCTGGGCTCTTTACTGCCGGAGCTCCGCTCCTGTGTGTGCCTGCAGGAAATGACCCCTGATAACAGTATGCATAAATGCTGTTGTGACACCACCAACTTTATACTTGTTTAATATATTGTTTTGGCAATCTTTGATGGTGTTTTCTACGAGTGGAATTTGTATATTTGGGACTCCTGTGACCAGGGGTCATTTTGTAGAAAAAGAGATGCAGGAGCTCATTAGCACAACTCATTAGCATAACTTATTTGCATGTGCCACACCCCCTGACATCACCGGAAGTGTGTCAGAAGGCAACACCCACCGCTCAGGCTCCACTGGACTGTTTTGGACTGCAGAGTGGGGGGGAGGGGCCTCTGCAATTTACCTGGCTGCTTCTTGCTCTGATTGAGGGCTGCTGGGAGCAGGGGGCGGGGCTTGTTGCATGTGCCCGCCCCCTGGGCTCTTTACTGCCGGAGCTCCGCTCCTGTGCGCTCCTGCAGGAAATGGCCCCTGCCTGTGACACTAGTCTTTTCCCCTTGTTGTTTGGAGCCTCTGAGAATGGCTGAGAATGATTGGGTAGATGCGAAGGCTGTCAGTTCCAGCTTGGGAAATGCCTGGAGATGTTGGGAGTTGAGCCGGGGGTGGGGGAGAGAAGGGACTTCAATGGGGTCTTAATGCCACAGAGTCCCACCTTCCAAAGCAGCCATTTTCTCCAGGTGAATGGAACTCTTCACCCGGAGATCTGTTGTAATCCCAGGAGATCTCCCGCCACCACCTGGAATTTGGAAACCCTCGTAAATGCTGATCATGGTGATGTGTCTGTGTGTGGAGCTCGCTGGCTGCAGGGACCTCTGGGAAGCATAGTGCAAGGTACACACCAGTGTTCCCTCTAAGATGAGTGAGTGTGAGCTGGCTCACAGTCTTTTAGCCTCCAGCTCACACACTTTTGTCTTCGCTCAGGAAGGAGGGCTCCAGAGCAAACTGATTTATGCCGTAGCCAAATGGCTCGCTCACGGCTTTAATGCCAGCAGCTCACAAAGCAGAATTTAGAGGGAACATTGGATAAAACGCCGGGTCAGATCAATGCCAGTTCTGATGAAGTGAGCTCTGACACATAGACGCTGGTCCTGGAACACATTCTGTTTAGTCTCTGAAGGGCCATTGGACTCCCGTTTCATTTGGCTTCTGTATCGACAGCGAGAGAGATTATTTCATTTAAAAGAAAAGAAAAGAAAGAGCGCTTAACGTTGCCCAGACAGTGTAGTGCCTTAAGGGCTCGATGCTTGGTTCGTTTCATAAACACCCGTCCTTGCCCATGACTCTTTGTGCAATTTGAGGGCTCAGCCCTTCTTTTGAGGGCTTTTCATCTGGTCTGGCCCCTCTCATCCCGCTGGGCACCTCTGTCTCCCAGAACCCCATCTGGCAGCCTGCAGTGCTCAGAAGCAGAACAGGGGAAGGTGAGATCCTTTCCCGTTATGCTCCCGTAGCAACTCTGTTTGATAGAACTTATTTTTCTTTCAAAGCACAAAGGCAGAATAGGTATGGAAAATGAACACTACGCGCACAAATCCTGAGCAGGGGCGAGTTAACTCGGAAATGTCATCAGCTGAAGTCAGTCCAGGATTGTCGTTAGACTGCTGGAGTAGGGCCTGGGAGACCTAGGGCTGCTGGGCCCCAACACCCCCCCGCCACGATCAGCTGGCCAATGGGAGGGGGGGAATGGCATGAAAAATGGGGAGGGGGGGACCAGCAGCATCCTGACTAATTGAAGTCACTCCCTGTGCACCTGGAAAGGATGCCACTGCTACATCGCTGGGGATGCGCTGGTATTTGAGCAAAGTTCTACAGTAAAACCATAGGGTGTCAGGAACTTTAGGCAGGTAATCCACACACCCAGGCTTCTTCAGAAGATAAGTGTTTTAATTATGGTAACACAGAACTAAAGTACATGTATACAGCTTGTGTTAGGAATGCCTTGTAATAAGATGGCTACTAACTTATAGAATATTCAAACAGCCCCCCTCCCACCTGCAAGGCCAATGAAGTTTTCTCTCGGTGCACGGGCCCTGATAGTAGGCAAGCAGTTTTGTGCCCAAAGCAGTTACCGTTCCCAGGCCTGGGGAATTACAGCAAGGCAAAGCATTTTCAAGGCCAATTGCAGATAACAGGAGCGCTAGGCAGAGAAGCGCTGAGAATGGGAGGGAGAGAAAATCCCCCCTCACATTCCAACACCCTGACAGGGCTACCTGACATAGGGATTGGCTCAAATACGAGAGTGTCCCTGGTGCTGCTGGTGACACACTGACGTCACTTCCGGGATATGCTGGAAGTGATGATGAAGAAGAAAAGACTGGATCTATACCCCACCCTTCACTACCCGAAGGAGTCTCAGAGTGGCTTACGATCTCCTTTCCCTTCCCCTCCCCACAACAGACACCCCGTGAGGTAGGTGGGGCTGAGAGAGCTCTCTTGAGAACTGCCCTTGAGAGAACAGCTCTGAAAGAACTTGTGACCGACCCAAGGTCACACCAGCAGCTGCATGTGGAGGAGTGGGGAATCAAACCCAGTTCTCCTAAATTAGAGTCCACGGTCCTAATCACTACACCAAACTGATGTCACCGTGTCACTGGCCTGGGCCTCCCCCACCACCAGTAAGTCCCCCCAACCAGATACCGTGGGAGACTTGCCAACCTTCGGAAGACTCAGGTTCAGATCTCCACACTAACTTAAAGCTCACTGGGTGACCTTGGATTGGGGACTTTGGTATCACTCTCTCAGTTTGTGTGGATAAAATTGGGAAGGGGGACTCACGCTGAGCTCCTTGGAGGAGAGGCAGGATACAAATGTACTAGACAGACAGACAGACAGACAGACAGACAGACAGCGGAAGTGGCCGTGCACACGAGAGCTCTCACCATGAATACCATTTTGCTGGTCTTCAAGGTGCCACTGGACTCAAACTTTGTTTCACTACTTCAGGCCAACATGGCTACCCACCCAGACAGAAAGATAAAATGGCATTATGAGTGGATGTCAGTGAACTGAACAGGTCCTCTAAATTCTTCAGCATTTGTCACCAACTCCCTGTGGTTCATGCTCAGCCCAATTTGGGATGATTTTTCAGGATACAATAAACCACAGTCTGGATCAATGCTCCCTCTCAGCTGTAGAGTCTTGTGAGCAAAAATTCCTCTTTGTGATCTACCGGCATTAATGTTGTGAGCGAGTGATTTGGCTGCTGCGTGACTTAGTTTGCCTCTGGAGCCCTCCTTCCTGAGCTAAGACAAAGATGTGTGAGCTGGAGGCTAAAAAACTGTGAGCTAGCTCATACTGACTCAGCTTAGAGGGAACACTGGCCTGGAGCAGAAGCATTCACAATTTATTTATTTATTTATTTATTTATCAAATTTATACCCCGCCCTCCCAGCAAGCGGGCTCAGGGCGGCTTCCATAAAAGCATAATACATTAAAATTACACAATATTTAACCATACAATAAAAACATTATAAATACAAAGTGCTGGTGGCTGTTAAATTACCCTAGATGGTATATTACTAGAATACATTCCCACTGCCCAGATGTTCCACGATGTTTCTGCTCATAATCAGTGAGATGTTAAAACCACAGACCAAGCTCTGCAGTAGGGGCCTGCAGTAGCGGTCTGCTGTATTCAAAGACCGGTCTGCTGTATTCAAAACCTCGGAGAAGCTCACTGACTCCCCCAGGGTGCTGTAGTGGTCCTAGAAGGCCTGTTCAAACAAACAGACTTGAGTGCTTCCACTCTGCTTGGCTGATGGTGGCCCCTTTAGGAGCTGTTCCACTGGCGGAAGAGCCTCCTAACTCAGAGGAAGGTCCCTTACAGCAGGGGAAGGAGTCAGTTATGCTGCTGTAGTGGCTGGTGGAGGGGGAGGTGGTCGATTCCTGTCTCCTTTCAGGTCTGGTATGTGTGGTTTCGATTCTCAGTATTCCTTTTGTCGCTGTTTGACCTTGGTGTCTGCTGCACTGCTTTCCCTTGGAATGTTAGTTTTAGGCGGGCAGAGGCTTCTTCCCTGAGTGGCTTTGAGCCATCAGGAGACCCCGCTTTGAACCAGGTATGATTGCCCCTTTCCCGCTTTGTGAATCAGTTCTGACACTGAATGTGTATGGATGACTGGAACAATAAACTGAAACTTCATTGAAAGGCTGCTGTTGATTCCTGATAGCGGCAAGACTCTGACAGAAGGTGCCACTGTTAGCTGATCATACCGGTAGTACGAGAGTTGCCAACTTTGGGTTGGGAAATTCCTGGAGATTTGGAGATGGAGCCGGGGGGAGGAGGGCAGGGACCTTGGTGGGGTACGATGCCACAGAGTCCATCCTCCAAAGGAGCCGTTTTCTCCAGGGGAACTGATCCCTGTCGTCTGGAGATCTGTTGCAATTCCGGGAGATTTCCAGGCCCCGCCTGGAGGTTGGATACCCTAGGTAGGATACCAGCTGGATTTTTTCAGCCATAGACTCTGTGGGAAGCATAAGCGCTGAGCTGATTGTAATGTAGCCCTTGAGTATTGGAAGAACAGTACTTAGGGTTGCCAAGTCGATCTTCTGCCGGAGCAGGGGGCTCCCGGCTGGCATCTGGTGTGTGCGCGCTGCATGCATGTCACCCAAAAGTGACGTGATGACGGGAGGCACGCTGGGGGCGGAGTTTTCCCTCTGATTGCTGTGGCCCCGCCCCCAGCGTGCCCGGCGTGGTCGTGTCACTTCCAAGTGACGCAAACGTCGGGGTGGAGTTCCCCCGGGGGCCCAATCCGGCGGCGGCAGGGAACGGGCCTCTGGGGCAGGGGTTTCCCCACCCCCCAGGGGGCCTTGGGAAGCCTACACTGGGCAAGGAATGTACTTACCCTGTCTCTCCCCCCGCCCTTTTTTTTAAGGGTGAACCAGGAGCTCATGGTGCACCAGGCCAGAAAGGAGAACCAGGCCCTAAAGGAGAAAAGGTAAGTGCTCTTTTAATGTAGGAGCAGCTGTCTGTTTCAATTGCCAGTGAAATGTTTTTAATTATTTTTATTTTATGTATTTATTTATTTTTGGATGTATATCCCGCCCTCCCCAAAGGCTCAGGGCGGCTAACAACGAGGCATGGATGCCAAAGTTAAAACAGTAAAAACAGAACAAAACAATACAATACAATACAATACACTAAAGTGTCGGTGCTCTAAAGGTCACATAGGTCTTTAGTTGCAAGATGGGGTTCTGGAGTTATTAACACCAGACCAACAACATGCATCCCAGCTGCACTGTCATCCCATCTTCATCCAGGAACGTCTCGCACCCCGATGATGCCCACACGAGTGCTGGTAGAGGTGCGGTGATGGACGATAACAGTGATGGAATAGTGGTGGCAGCGGCAGCAGCTCCTACTCAAAAGCCTGGTGGAAGAGCTCCGTCTTACAGGCCCTGCGGAACTGGCACAAGGTCCCGCAGGGCCCGGATCTCCTCTGGGAGTTCATTCCACCAGGTAGGAGCCACCACCGAAAACACCCTGGCTCTGGTAACAGCAAATTTGATATTCGTGGGGCCTGGAATTACCAGGACATTTTGACTCCCCCACTGTAGTGCCCTTGGGGGAACATGCGGGGAAAGGAGGTCCCTTAGGTAAGCCGGACCCTGGCCATTTTACATGATCGATACCCCCACGAGGGCCACCCAGGTGGTGAACACACCGAAAAGATGCACAATAAAATCACGCCCGAGAAAGCATTAAAAAGCGACAACATCACATCATTGAAACATTTAAAACCAGGGCTAAAATACATTATTATTATTATTATTTTGCTGTCCAGTCCCAGCTGACTTACGGTGAGAGACGTTCAGAGGTGGTTTGCCGTGGCCCGGTGAGCTTCCGTCGCATTTAAAGGGACCCGCATTCCTTTTAAATGCTTCCCCTCCGTTGGAAATAATGGAGGATAGGGGCACCTTCTTTTGGGGCTCATAGAATTGGACCCCCTGGTCCAATCTTTTTGAAACTTGGGAGGTTTTTTGAGGAGAGGCACTGGCAGCTATGAAACCTTGGTGCCTCTACCTCAAAAAACAGCCCACCCAGAGCCCCAGATACCCATAGATCAATTCTCCATTATACCCTATGGGGACCAGACTCCATAGGGTATAATGGAGAGCCCAGCAGCTATTTCTGATAGCTCTGAAGCAGGGGGAGGGGCTCCAAACTGGGGGATCCCCTGCCTTCAACTGGGGATTGGCAACCCTAAGGTGGGCATAAAGTGCACGTTGAAAGTCCTCCCTCCCCCTGAACAGCTCTGGTTTCCCTTGGGGTTCCTGAGGCTCACATGATCACTCTAGGGGTGACATCACAATGGAACCAGTATCCCCATCGAGGCAGACCTCTTCATCCGGGGCTGCCGCCGCTCCTTGGCAGAATCGTCCTGGGGAAATGGCAGGAGCCCTTCCGACTTGGCTCCATTAGCCAAGGGCTGCCTGCCACAGGGATTGCGGAGCTGTTTCCTGTCTTGCCTGTGTCTTTCCACAAATAGACGCTCCTTCCCCTGCCGCCACCACCGCCACCACCGCAGAACTGGAATCTTTATTGCACTTAATTTGAGAGCATACTTGACGTAATGGCTTTTTAATAGCAGAGAAGTGAGTACATGGAGAGGATTCTGAACCAGTTTTGTTTTTCCTTACAAACGCCTTTGGCCGCTTGACGAGTGGATGTGTCGCCATGACTGCTGAGTCATTCCCCAAGATCATAAACATTGGGTTGTAATTAAGCAAGCTACAAGATGCATCTGACATCACTTTTCTCAAACCCTTACAGTGTCATCCTCTTTTCTCCTTCTTCTTCTTCTAGGGAGATGTCGGGACTGGTTTGCCAGGAATCCCCGGGCTTCCAGGGCCACCTGGACCATCGGTTCCATCCCGGGGATTTGTGAGTGTCTATGCCTCTTGCGGTGTCCATGCTGCGGTGGCTCAAGTGGTTGAGACGCTGAACTGCAGGCTGGAGGGTCGGTAGTTCAGCAGTTCCGAGACCCGAGTGCCGCATGACGGAGTGAGCTCCCGTCTCTGGCCCCAGCTCCTGCCAACCTCGCAGTTCGAAAGCAAGAAATTGCAAGTAGATAAATAGGTACCGCTTTGGTGGGGAGGCAACAGCGTTCCGTGCGCCTCGGCGTCTATTCGTGCCGGCCACGTGACCACGGAGACGACTTTGGACAGCGCTGACTCTTCAGCTTGGAAACGGAGATGAGCGCCGCAACCCTAGAGTCGGATTCGACTGGCTTTCGAGCAAGGGAAACCTTTACCTATGCCTCTTGTGCGGAGCTCCACCTCTGGCTGCCCTCTGGCCTTGTGTTGTGCTGTGCTTGTGGCAGAGGTTCTGTTGTGTTGTGTTTGCGTCTGGGAGGAGAGAGAGAGGACGGTGTGAGTGGGAGAATGCTTGAGAACATGAGGGGGAGAGAAAGAGAAGAGGTGGGAAGGTGTGAGAGGAGAGTTGGACTGGAGGCTGGATTCTGCCAAGATTTGCTGCTTGGATCCCTCCGTGGCGGTCGTGTGGGAGATTTGGGCACACTGGATTATCCTGCCACATCGTGTTGCCAACTCCAGGGAACTTCCTGGCGATTTGGGTGTGGAGCCTGGGGAGGGTGGAGTTTAGGGGGCGGAGGGAACTCAGTGGGGTACAATGTCATAGAGTCCACCCACCAAAGCCGCCATTTCCTCTAAGGGGACTGATCTCTGTAGTCTGGAGATGAGTTGTAATTCCAGGAGATCTCCAGGCCCCACCTTGAAGGTGGCAACCCTATGTGCCACGACATCTTATTCATTTCTTTGTTTAGAAGAAGAAGAGAAGAAGAGGAGATTGGATTTATACCCCGCCCTTCACTACCCGAAATTCTTCTCCCTTCCTCCATTTTCTCCTCACAGCAATAACAACAAAAATATTTTCCTGTGAGGTAGGTTTGGTTGAGAGTAGCGTTGCCGTTCCCCCGGTGAGGCCAGTAGATTTTGGTTGCCCCAATCAGCCGTGGCCCAGCTGGCCGGTGGTGGAAGTCCCACAACTGAGAAGCCCCCTCCCGGTGCCACTGACGCTGGCGTGATGACATCACCCAGGAACACATCATTATGTTTCCGACGTCGGGGTGGGGTGGGGATGCTCTAGGCCAGGGGTGTCAAACATGCGGCCCGGTGGCCGGATTAGGCCCGTGGAGGGCTTCTATCAGGCCCGCAGTGGAACTGGCTGTCTTCTGCTTCTTCTTCCAGTTCTGCTGCTGCTGCATCATCGTAAGTTTGCAGCTTACAGATACACAAGTGAACAGCATACTCAAGATTGCAAAGCACAGACATTTTGATGCAATAATTCAGAGCAAGAGGCAGGGCTATTTTTGTGCAGGAACGCACAGGAACGGAGTTCCGGCTGGCTCCCGAGTTGGCCACACCCAGCAGGAACTCATTAGCATAATAGGCCACACCCAACAGCAGAAACTCATTAGGATTGGCTACATTAGGGGTGTGTGGCCTAACATGCAAAGGAGTTCCTGCTACAAAAAAGCCCTGGGTTTTGACAACAAACAAGGTAAACAGAATAACAAGCAAAAGGTGGGTGTGGCTGGATGACCACACTTCTGGTAACATGGGGGTGCGGCCTAATGTGGTAATGAGTGGTGCTGTCAGGGTGTGGCCTAATATGCTAATGTGTTTCTGCTGTTGGGTGTGGCCTATTATGCTAATGAGTTCCTACTGGGCTTTTTCTACAAAAAATGCCCTTGCAAGAGGTGTCAGTTATCAGACACTGTTAAATAAACAAAATATTGCAAGAGTGCTCATGTTTTAAGCATGATATTTATTTTAAGTAAAAAAAAAACCTTTGTG
>NW_015171658.1:38431-49854 GCF_001447785.1 Gekko japonicus
CAACGGGGCTCCAAACAGCCCCATTGCCAGAGCGACGTGTAGCATCATGTCGTGGCGACGGCGGTGCAACACGTCTCGCCGTCCCCGCGGCACGGATTCTGCAAAGACATGCGGATCCCCCGCCGCGATTTGGCGAGATTTGGGAGCCCTAGAGCCAACAGCCACATTTGTTTATTCAAGACTGCCCCCACCCCACGTTTAAAGTGGCGGCAGCTGATTTTTTTACCTCAAAAGGAGGGCCGTGAGTCAGGGGAACGGGACTCTTCCACCCTCACCTCCCTGCCATTGGTCACTTCAGCAGGCCCGTAGCCAGGATTTTGTGATTTGTGGAGCAAATTTTTTTCTGGTGGGGCTGAAGTTCTCAGCTCAGAAAGAAAAGCCAATTAGCCAATGGAAAGCTGTTACCAGGGTAGATCTCTAAATTGCAAGCTGTCAACCACTTTAGATGACAGTTCTCAGCTGCTGCAAGTAGTGAGCCAGTTTGGTGTGGTGGTTCAGTGTGCAGACTCTAATCTGGGAGAACCGGGTTTGATTCCCCACTTCTCCACTTGCACCTGCTGGATGACCTTGGGCAAGCCGTAGTTCTGATAAGAGCTGTCCTGGGGAAGAGCCGTTTCTGTCAGAGCTCTGCACTGTGGCCGCGCAGCCTCGAGTGAGAAATTGACCAGTAGAAGTGGGGCAAAGGGAGGTGCGACCGCAGTGCAGCTCTTGTGTGAAATCGGTCTGTGTGTGTGTGTGTGTGTGTGAGAGAGAGAGAGAGAGAGAGAGAGAGAGAGAGAGAGAGAGAGAGGGAGAATTCTTACATATTTAGGTTTCCATTTAATTTATTTCACCTAAAATGATATCTGGGGCAAATGTGAACTTTTCTGTTAAGCTGCAATACGTGAGGAATTTTCTGAGAAGCTTAAAGAACTTTGGTAAAACTAGCGACATTTCTTGGGTGGGAGTTGGTTTCCCCGCATCCCGCCAACAATATTTTAAAGGGTTTTTTTTTCTTTCTTTCAGAAAAGGATCGAAATGGAGGGGTCTGGCTCTGGATCTGGCGATTTTGACAAAGACATCGAACTTCCGAGAGTAAGTAGGCGCTGATAGTTTGCTGAGGTTTCTTAAAGGCCTTTACAAACCACAGGACAAAGTTTGAGTCCAGTGGTGCCTTCAAAACCAACAAATTTGACTCTAGTTATCAGTTTTTGTGTGAATGCACACTTCGATACCATGCGCACGAAAGCTTATACCCAGAATCAAATTTGTTGGTCTTAAAGCTGCCACTGGACTCAAACTTTGTTCTATTGCATCAGACCAGCATGGCTAGCCACCTGAATTTACAAACTACAGTTTGTAAGGGATGGAAGTCTTTTGTAAGCTAAAAATGACTACTATGAATTGCTGCAGAGCTAGACGGGGGCCTAGAAAATTTGGTCCCTTCAGAATTTAGACTTGATAATCTACTTGGGGAATTAGTTTATACCCCACATCACTGGTGACCTTAGGGGTGAGGAGAGGGAGTGGGTTTGAAGTCCAGTCATCAAAAATGTGGGCTGGCGGTGGGTGGGAGCGGGCAGGACCACAGAAACGGGAGCCAGTGCGTTGTAGTAGCCAGTGTCGGACTAGAATCTGCGAAACCCAAATTCTAATCCCCACTCTTCCATGAAAGCTTGCTGGGTGACCTTGGACCAGTCACGCACTCTCAGCCTATCCTACCTCACAGGGTTGTTGTGAGGATAAAGCAGAGGAGAACGACATAAGCTGCTTCGGATTCCCAAACCTGGGTTCCCCAGATTCTAGACTGACACTTTAGCTACTACAACACACTGGCTCCAGTGTCCTCCATCCTGCCCACGCCCACCCACCTCCAACCCATGTTTTTGATGACTGGACTTCAAATCCACTCCATCTCCTCACCCCTTTCATTTTTAAATTTTTTAAAAGGCACTAAAATATTTTTTTAATATATAAGTTTTTTATTGGGTTTTACAAAAGAGACAAACAAAACAAGTATAACAGTGACAAACACAAAAAACCCTCATCGTCATAATATCACATAAATATACAATGCATGAACGATAAATAAAGAATCGTAAATACTTCTCCCCCGTTGTACTGAAAAATTATTTAAGCTAGTAACTTTGACTCATTCCTGGAGTCTAAATCATTAATGCCCTTACTTCAAACCTATAATCTTAAATTTACCGAGAGACTTGATTGGTGTATCCTGCTAATTGGCTCTGATTCATTTAGTCAGTTTCGGGTAACTTATAAAAACTGCAAACAAATACAAAAATAGCAAACCAATTCAGACCACATATCCTGCAAATAGCCGTTCTACTACCATCTCGGTTCAACCTCCTTGCTCAATTAATTATTTGTCCCTCTCATCTCAGAAACAAATTCCAAACCAAAGTCAACTCAAATTAGCTTAAACTACCAATTTATGTCCCTTTACCTATTGCCTCTGATCTCTACCTCAGCAATCCTTTGGTAACATTCCTTTAAGCTAATCTTAACTTTCACTTTCAATATTAATAAATCAAATTTCATACTCCTGACATCCCCACAAAATCTATATTCCGCTAACCTTACACCTTACGCCCTTCTTTTCTGTTTAAACATATTTAACAATGTTTATATCTTATATGTATCTGTCATTATAGCTATTACAGTCACATTCAATTCAATTAACTTTTTTTCTTGATTTCTCCTGTTTTCTTCCACGTGTCTCAAATTTTTGAATTCTTGTATGTCTTTTTCTAAGGTCCTGATTTTCCAAAATTCTTGTTCAAACCCTTTTACAGTCTTATTCAGGCATTTGGGGGTGTTAACACTCCTCAGTCTTTCCCTTAGTTTCTTTCCTTTTATTGTTCTTGTCTTTTTCCTGGCAGTAAGCTCCAGCAAGCCTCTTTTCCTTTTTTGTGTTTGGAACTTTCTTTGATTCTCCAATATAGACACCTGGGTATCCACCTCTTGAGGTTCTTCTTCTTTGGCCATATGTAGGATAGTGTGAGTCTCATTTTCTTGTTCCTGAGCTTCAGCCCCCCTTCTTGTTTCTTGCCTTCGTTCTCCATTGCTCTTCTCCTCTATCTTCTCACCTGTGAGGTTTTTTAAAAAGTCCTCACATGCTGCCTTACAGGCTTGTTTCACCACCTTTCCACAGGCTTGTCTCACTATATTTGCTAATGTTTTTTGGAACTGTTCTCCCATAAGTCCATCATACAGTATGTCATGGGCTGAGCCCTCAGTAGCTTCCGCCGCCGCCATTTTCTCTTATCACAATCCTTCTCTATTAGTCCAATCTCAATATATTTCCTTTAATTTCAACTTCAGCACAACTCTCCACAGTCCACAAGTCTCTTTGGTAAACTTAGTACTGTTTGCAATAAAGCGGTGGCAAATATATTTCCCCCCCCCCGTCACTTTTCTTCTCTTTTTAAGTCCCTTTAACTTTCCGCGGCCGCTTCTCTATTCATCAAAGGATACTCACAGGGGGTCTTTATCCTCTGTTTCGCACATCAAACCCATCGGAGGAGGATCTGTAGCTGACTCACCAGTGTGATACACCCGTGCACCCAAACAACGAAGACAAACAAGGCTTAAAAACACGGCTGGCTGCTGCTATAGGAAAACACTGCAACCATGTTTCCTGCTGCCCGACGCTCCTGCTTCAAGGCAAGCCGGTCTCTCCCCCCCCAGTCCCACCCACCTCCAACCCATGTTTTTGATGACTGGACTTCAAATCCACTCCATCTCCTCACCCCTTTCATTTTTAAATTTTTTAAAAGGCACTAAAATATTGATATATCAATATACCATTGTAATGATAGGTCTAGCAGGTTCTCTGCATTCCCAGCTTTCATTTTAGAAAAGGGAAGTCTCTAGCGTTTTCCCTCACAGAGATATGCCTTTTTCCTTATATTGCCCTGAGGAAAGAGACTAGAGACTTACTTTTAAAAAAAATATGAAAGCTTGGAATTCAAAGAACCTGCTTAATCTGTCATTGTAATGGCATATGGATATGTTTTAAGGCTGTTTTTTTTTCAAAAAAAGAAGAAGGGGAGAGCTGGGATGCCTCCAATGATAACAGCATCCTTCCTTGAAAATCCTCCCTAATAAAGGCACTTGTGGAAGAAAATAAACTCACCCAACAACTGCAAGAACACAGAGGAGGGCAGAAGTGCAGAAGAACCGTACCCAAACCAATTCCCATGCTTGTGGATCGACTGCCAAGAAAATCGGGAATAAGTCAAACGTGCGGAAAATCCCCCTGCGTCCTTTCTCCCCTCCCCTGATCACACTTGTGGTCTGTGGTTCCTGGCCACAAACACAATTCAGTGCCACACCAGGAAGGCCTGCACGTACAGTACCAGCCATTTTGCTGCCTGAGACAAAAAAAAACCCATCTGGCATCAGAGGTCCTCCTAAGCTGTGGAGTCTTGTGAGCAAAAATTCTACTTTGTGAGCTACTGGCATTAAAGTTGTGAGTGAGCGATTTGCCTGCTGCATCAATTAGTTTGCCCTGGAGCCATCCTTCCTGAGCTAAGACAAAGATTGTGTGAGCTGGAGGCTAAAAAACTGTGAGCTAGCTCACACTAACTCAGCTTAGAGGGAACACTACCTGGCATCTAGGAGCAAGGTGAGCGTTCCTCCTGGCACACTTCTCCTGTCCCACCACTACAACCATGTTCAGGTGCAGTCACACTGTGGCCGCGTCAGCCAGGGTGTTCTAGCATGCGTAGTCTTAGCACTTGACATGTGCGAAGTACACTTGAAGCTGGGCTCTCCAGACCTCTGCCTAATCCAGCAGTGGCCTTCTGCCTTCTCCATTCCCAAACAGGCAGGGGAGACAAGCGGTGGAGGAGCAACGCACCGGCTGCAGCTTCACTCTCAGACTTGGGCATCTGAAAGGGACCGGCACTGTCTGTGGCAACCAGGGGTCATTTCGTAGAAAAAGAGGTGCAGGGGCTCATTAGCATAACTCATTAGCATAACTTATTTACATATGCCACACCCCCTGACGTCACCGGAAGTATGTCAGAAGGCAACATTCACTGCTCAGGCGCCAGTGGACTGTTTTGGATAGCTAGCTATTATGTGTGGGGGGGAAGGAACGTGCAGATCTGCCCTCGCAGAGGAGGGAGAGCTTGTATCTGAATAAAACTTGGTCTTAGGGGTGCCACTGGACTGTTTTGGACCGGGGGGCCGGGGGGAGCTCTGCAATTTACCTGGCTGCTTCTTGCTCTGACTGAGGGCTGCTGGGAGCAGGGGGTGGGGCTTGTTGCATGTGCCCGCTCCCTGGGCTCTTTACTGCCGGAGCTCTGCTCCTGTGCACTTCTGCAGGAAATGACCCCTGGTGGCAACAAGCAGAGGGTTGAATGCTACCAATCTGCTCCACTAGAGGAGGCTCTTTCTCCTCTTGGATCAGGCTTCCCCAAATGTACGGCACTCAGAAGATTACAGTCTGTGCAGTGGGATACGCTCAAGAGAGCCTCTTGCATCAGGGGAAAAGACTCCTTCCACTAGAGAAGCCTCCATGGGATCCTGACCAGGATTGCCACTTTCATTTCCTGGCTCTGCTCCTGTGCTTCTTTGTCTGGCACACAGCGACGTAATCACTGGAGCTTCACTTACCTTCATTCCAAGAATTCTTTTGTTGATACATTGATTTTAGATAACATGAGCCCATGGAGCTGCCTTATACTGAATCAGGCCCTAGGCCCACCAACGTCAGTCTTGTCTACTCAGACTGGCAGCGGCTCTCCAGGGTCTCACCCAGAGGTCTTTCACATCACCTACTGCCAGATCTTTTAACTGGAGATGCTAGAAGGTTGAACCTGGGACCTTCTGCATGACAAGCAGATACTCTACCAATGAACCATACATGTTAGGGTGCCTCTTAAGGCACAAAAGGACAAGATTTTTTTTTAAATTGTCATGCTTAAGTAATAACTAAAACTGTACATGCCAAACTGTTGCTTGCTACAAAGCTGTCAAAAGCCCCGGAGTTTCCCTTGGTCAGGGGTTTTCAAGTCTGGTTGATGTGCCCTAAAACTGACAGCTGCAGAGAAGCGTTTCTTGTGATGATTTGGGAGTTAAGCAAGATTAGCATTGGTTTCCCTCTCAACCCACTTCCTCCTTGGAATGAGGAAGTGCCAGCCCTCAGCTTCTCCCCACCACTGTATTCTAGAAGCCTGGTCTTCCAAAAGACCTCTATGAGCTGTCAAAGATTATCCAGGGCAGCCCTGGATCACATATGGACAGCCATTTTAAGAGCTTGAACCTCCACCAAGCCACACTTCAAGCAAACAAGAGAGCAGATTATAATAGCCAGGAAACCTACCCAGATAAATTAAGGTTTAAACCTGGATTATGGCAAAAGGGGTTTGGATCTGGCCTGTTTCTGCACTCAGTTTCATCTAATTCCCTGCCATGCTACAGCCACCATCCTGCATGGATGCATAGGTGTCACAGGCAGCAGCTAGAAAAGCTCTCTAATGGCTGCCACAACTCTGGTATGGGGTCTCCTTGGGAGGTGCCCAGAGCACCCACCCAACCCTTTATCCACTTTCCCAATAGGGTATACTTTATATGTGACCGAATGAGGTGTGAGGGCTAGGGGTGTGCAAAAAATGAAATTCAGGTTATTTTGGATTCGGGTCTACTGGACCCAAGAAATATCCATTCACCCGAATATACCCGAATACCAATATCAGTATTCCAGCAGTATTTGGGTAAATATTCAGGAACCCGAATATATTCAGGTCCATTGTACCCTTTGGGAACCCTCCCCACAGGATATAATGAAGACTGAATTTCATGCGCCGCGCCACGGTGTGACTCAAGGAATGAAGGGATTTTAACTTTTAACAGAACCAGTTTGGTGTACTGGTTAAGTGTGTGGACTCTAATCTGGGAGAACCGGGTTTGATACCTCACTCCTCCACTTGCAACTGCTGGATGACCTTGGGCAAGCCACAATTCTGGCACAGCTGTTCTTGAAAAAGAGCAGGTTTTTTTCAGAGTTCTCTTGGCCCCACCCACCTCACAGGGTGTCTGTTGTGGGGACGGGAAGGGAAAGGAGTTTGTAAGCCACTCTGAGACTCCTTTGGGTAGTGAAGGGCGGGGTATAAATTCAATCTCCTCCTCCTCCTCTTCTTCTTTTTCTTCTTCTTCTACCCTTCTTTGGGGCCCAGCAAAGGGAAGGTATTTAAAGCCCTGGAAGGAAGGGGAGGTATATAAAGTTAAAATACCTTCCCTTCACTGGGGAGGCAGACCATTGCTGCGCACATCCCCAGCGAAGGGATTCTCGAATGAATGCCGAATAGATTCGGCCCTATTTGGGGAATCTCTATTCAGCCAGCCAAATCAGATCAGAGAATCTGATTCAGCTTTCAGCATGCCCAAATAATGCCAAATTGCATTATTCAGGTTTTTATTTGGTTCAGTTGAACCAAATGCACCTCCCTAGTGAGGACCCAGGCAAAATAATAAACAGTTTTATTTAAGATGTCTAGTAAAAACTGTAATTCAAGTAGTGTTTACAATATTCACAACAGTAAAGGTAGGTAAACAAACAAAATAAACACCCTAAAGCATCTATCTAGACTGTTCCCAGCTGTCTCTTGGTGACCGGCTTCAAGCCGACTCACCCCTTCCCGGATGAGGGATCCCTCCGTCTGCAGCAGCCTTTCCCCAGCTCTGCTCTCTAGGAGTGAACACCCTCCCACTTTGGGCAAGGCCTTTTAATCCTTCTTCCCAGGCACCACCCTCAACTCCTCTACTGGAATACGGTTTCCAATCACAGGGTCCAAAGGGTACCTGGGAAATGTAGTCCCTGACAGCTACACCAGTACAGGCTTCCCTGGAGCGACTAGGCTGCCCTAGAGCCCGTAGGCCGCACTACTAGAGGCCCAGGATCATAATAAGGTTGCCCATTTCCGGGTGGTGGCTGGAGATCTTCTGGAACTACAACTGATCTCCGGACAACAGAGATCAGGTCCCAGATGACGGAGTGCAGTTCCCCTGTAGAAAATGGCCGCCTTGGAAGGTGGACTCTATGGCATTGTACTCCACTGAAGTCCCTCCCCTTGCCAAACCCCTTCCCTTAAATATTCAGGGATTTCCCAGTCCGGAGCTGGCGACCCTAGTTCCCATGATTCTCAGTGTAGACTTTTTTGGTGGCCAAAGCAGATTCCTTCTTCCTTTATCACCAGCACAAAAGCTGGTTGGACCCGACCCATCCAGTTCAAATCCTGCCATGTTGTCCTTCTGAAACATGGACTGTGGATTTTTGATTTGCGAGTCAAAGGATCTGTAGTCGGTTCCACAGGGTCTCTTGAGCTGGTGGAGCATCTCCTTCCCTCTTGCAGCGGTCCTCGTCTTGTCCTCCCCATTCCTGACCCTCAGTAGGTTGACTTGGTGCAAAAGATGTCGAGAATAGTTTTTCCTCAAGGCCAAGCTACACGTCATGCTAGAGAACTGTGACTCTAGCCTCAGAAGTCTAAAGAAAGACAACAACAAAAATAGGGTTGCCAAGTCAATTTTTCTTACCGGCGGGGGAGCCTCGCCGGGCTTCGGGAGCTGTCTGTCGATGTGCGCGCGCGCCGCCAGCACATCACCGGAAGGGATGCGCGACGTCGATCACGTTGAAGGCGTGGCCCCGATCGTCGGAGGGAAAACCATAGAGTTGTCCCGATCGTCCGAAGCGGGGGTTCACCCGCCCCCCACCCCCACTTGGTAGCCCTAAACAAAAAACACACCCATCAGAGGGTGAGGGAGGATTGCCAACCCCCAGGTGGGTCCTGGAGATGTCCTGATCTTACAACTAAGCTCTAGACAACAGACGTCACTCCCCCTTGAAAAAGTGGCTGTTTTGGAAGCAGACTCCGTGGCATTGTAACCCACTGAGATCCCTGTTCTCCCCAAACCTTGCTTTCCTCAGGCTTCACTCTAGGGTTGCCAGGTCCACTCTAGGGTTGCTGGTGTGGGCCTCTCGGGTCCTTTACGGGATCTTCCGCTGCCTGTGCTTTGCGCACATGGCATGATGATGTCACCCGGAAGTGACATTATCATGTCTCCAACGTCGGGGGGGATGCTTTAGTTTTTGAGGAAAACTCTGTGGTTCGTTGCCTTCAAAACCATAGCGTTTGCCCCAAAACGTAGTAGTATATCTTTATTGCGGTCAAAGACCATAATACAGCGAATAGAGTTAATATCACAGCTATCAAAACAAAATAATATATCCTGTGACAGTGTATGTTATAAAACATTAAAACGTTAAAAATATCTACAAATTCCAATGCAATTAAGATAAAATCAAATCCGACCCATTAGTTATGGTCCCTCCAATTTCTCCTAATACGATAGGCTAACCAACCAAATTTAGCCACCATACGAGTTATATTCTGATTTTTATCTGCCCTGGATATGACTTTATAATAGGATCTATAAATATCTCTCTATTGTGCTGTTATAATCTACAGTCAAAAAACACATGTTCCAGAGTTTCTTCTCCCTTTTCACAAACACATTCCCTTTGCGTGGTTTTATTATGCCCAAAAACTAGAGTATCGCCCCTGACGTCAGCGTCGCGATGACATCACTTCTGGGGGATGTCGTGCAGTGATGTGGGGTTTGGGAGTGGGGTTTCCAGTTGGCCAGCAGTGGACTGAATCCCTCAAAAGTGGGGGAACCCCCGCTGGGACCTGGGGGCTGGGACCCCTACTTCACCCCCAAATCTCCAGGTATTTCCCCACCCAGAACTAGGGCTGCCACACTGGTGGGGGTGGAAGGGTAGAGTTGCCAGATCCAGGATGGAGAAATCCTGGAGATTTGGGAATGAGGCCTGGGGTGGACCAGGACCTCAGTGTGGTACAATACCATAGAGTTCACCCAACCCAAGCATCAATTTTCTCCAGGGGAACTGATCTCTGTAGTCAGGAGATGAGCCGTAGTTCCAGGGGATCCCCAGGTCCCGCCTGGAGGCTGGTTTCCCAAGAGCTGGCTGCAATGCTCACTCTAAGCTGCGGAGTCTTGTGAGCAAAAATTCTACATTGTGAGCTACCGGCATTAAAGTTGTGAGCGAGCAATTTCGCTGCTGCATAAATTAGTTTGCTCTGGAGCCCTCCTTCCTGAGCTGAGACAAAAAATGTGCGAGCTGGAATCTAAAAAACTGTGAACTAGCTCACACTAACTCAGCTTAGAGGGAACATTGGCTGGTGGCAGCTCTTTGGACTAAGAGGGCTCAGGGCCGTGGCTGTGTGAAAGAAGGGTTGTATTTTCCCCTTCTTCGTTTCACCAATTAGAACTTCCCCCACCCGGCTGCTTCTACCCCTGCTGCTGTGGAAAAAAATAACAGTACAATGTGGGTGCAATATCTTATTTCTCTAGTGGGGTTAAAGGCAGCCCAGGAGCTTTATTTCAACTGAGAAATGACTTATGAGAAGAATTAGACTCTCTTTCCACCCAGCCCTGTGGCTCAGTCCATACGAAACTGTATTATCACTATTACATTTTTTTTTCATCCCGGTTTAACCTGAGGTAGAATACTCAGAGATGAAGAAAGGGGGCTTGTTATTACAGAGCCTTTACAGATAGCTTGTCGACGGAACCTTCCGCTGTTCTCTGCGGGGGATTTTCATTCCGCTTTAATTTGTTTCCCCTCAATTGTACTCTGTTATAGGACGTTTTTTTAATACCCTTCAACTTCAGAAAGTCCACATTTCTGAGGAAAGGCAGTATTGCAGACAGTGAACCTTTGTCAAGCAGTCTCTTCACCGTACTATCCATTTTAACTCCAATAAAGGCTTGAACTCACAAGGCCCCATCAGCCAAGAATGCTGTTCCTGAGCCCGTGTTCTCGTCAGGGAGACTGGCACGACAGAGACACCGCAGAATTAATTGGTTCAGCGTCCGGTCAAGATCAGTCACTGTGGGCAGAGCGTGTTGCTCCATTGTGCCGAGTGCTCTGAGTGGGCACAGCCGTCTTTGGGGATTATTCTTAAAAGCCGAGTCACGTGCCCGGGGCCGCGATGAACACCACCGTATTTGAAATTGCAATTATTATATGCCTAGTGCCTCAAAGGCTTTACAAATGTTATTATAATAATCCTCAAAAGAGCCTTCTAAGGCAGATCAATATTGAGTAGTAATAACAGCAGCAGTCATAGGGTTGCCACCCTCCAGGTGGGGCCTGGAGATCTCCTGGAATCACAAGCCAGCGTCCCCTCTCAGCTGAGCGAGTGTGAGCTCGCTCGCAGTTTTTTTACCCTCCGGCTCACACATTTTTGTCTTCGCTCGGGAAGGATGGCTCCATGGAGATCTCCTGGAATCACAAGCCAGCGTCCCCTCTCAGCTGAGCGAGTGTGAGCTCGCTCGCAGTTTTTTTACCCTCCGGCTCACACATTTTTGTCTTCGCTCGGGAAGGATGGCTC
>NW_015171658.1:53099-56100 GCF_001447785.1 Gekko japonicus
GTATCGGGGCAAACGGCGGCGCAACATCGAGGCAGCTCTAGTGCGAAATCAGCCTCTGTTTTGTTCAGGTAACTCTTGGAAGCTGCCTGGAGTGCTTGTACAAGTAACAAGGTGGAATAGCAAAACAATCATAATCGTCGACTCCACGTTTTCCACTTCCTTAATTGTTGAGTCACAGCACCAGTCTTACGGAGGCAGGCGCAGCCTTGAGGAGCGATTCTAAAAACAGCTTTGCCAGCCCAGCCTCCTCTGTGGTCTCGGCCTTCGTGACTCTGTGGTGCTTTCCCAGAAAGACGTGTCTGAAAGCGCCCGAGTCGAAACTGTGTTTTGAAACCTCAGATGTTCCCTGACGGCTCAAAGCTCAAAAAGTGCTGGTGATAGTGCGGGTGGGGGGGGTTGGGGGGGGGGGGGCGGGAGAGCAGAGCCCGCCCAGATGCCACCTTCCAGGCAGTTTCTTGACATGAGCATCTTTCACTTTACCTGTCTGGAGATAAAATGTCTCTATCAGAGAAAGGCGTCTGTGCCGGAAAGTCTGAAGGGTGGCACGAGCGGAATTTATGACTGCCAAGTTCACCCATTAGGCTGTCGATGCACTCAATGAAAAAGGAAGTCAACGTCACCGCATTTTTTTTGCCATGGGGAATTGCTCTAGGGCTGCCAGCTCGGGTGGGGAAACATCTGGAGATTTTGGGGGTGGAGCCTGCAGAGGGTGGGGTTTAGGGAGGGGAGGGGCCTCAGCTGGATATGATACCATAGAGTCCACCCTCCCAAGCCGTCATTTCACCCCGGGGATCAATTTTAATAGCGGGAGATCTCAAGGTCCCACCTGGAGGTTGGCAACCCTGAATTGCTCTCTTCTCTCTGTCATGGGAGGAGCAACCCTCCAGTGACTTTATAGCATTGAAAAGCTCTATGAAATCGCACTGGGTCAGATCCTGAGGAGGTGTCCCGCTAACAGCAGTGCTTCCTCCTGCTCGCAAAGCCTTCCCCTGAAGCCGTGAGGAGACGACTCTCCTTGTGCTGGAGAAGAGTCCTTCTGGAACCTCCTCCAGGAACCAACCCAGTCTCTTCAGGGCACAGTGTCTTCTTCACACTGGTGGCAGTGCCTGCTGCAGTCAAAGAAGAGCTCTGTAGGCACCCTGACACCCTTGAGGGATTAACAGCCGTGTGCTTTGCAAAGTGCATGGATGTGAATCTGACATCCCAAGAGCTCAGCCTGCTAGAAATGTGTGTGAGAATGGAGGTTGCACCGACCAGTCCTATAACAGAGGAGTGGGGTCCGTTGGAGGCACAGAAATGCTGGGTGGGAGGGAGATCCGCTCCCCTCTGCACCCTCGTCCCAGCCATTTCCATTCGGTTCCAGAATGAGACCAGTAGGTAGGGTGGCCAACCTCCAGGTGGGGCCTGGAGATTCCCCCCAAATTACAACTGATTTCCGGACAACCGAGATCCAGTTCCCCTGTAAAAAATGGCGGCTTTGCATGGTGGGCCATATGGTGAGCCCCTCCCAGTGCCTTCCCCAGGCTCCATCCCTAAATCGCCAGGGATTTCCTGCTATCAGGGGGAAAGGGAGGGGGGTGAGGGACAAAAGTGGGTAGGCCAAAGAAGGTTTCAGCACATACCTCCCTCCACGTGTCTCTCCTTGGCTTCAAGTTCTTCCCACTTATTTTTAACATTCTTCTTGAGAGCCAGTTTGATGTAGTGGTTAAGTGTGCCGACTCTAATCTGGGAGAACCGGGTTTGATCCCCCCCTCCTCCACTTGCAGCTGCGGGGCAAGCCGTAGTTCTGATAAGGGCAGTTCTTGAAAATAGACCAATTTCTGTCAGAGCTCTCTCAGCCCCACCGACCTCACAGGGTGTCTGTTGTGGGCAGGGGAAGGGAAAGGAGTTTGTAAGCCGCTCTGAGACTCCTTTGGGTAGTGAAGGGCGGGGTAGAAATCCAGTCTCCTCCTCCTCCTCCTCCTCCTCCTCCTCCTCCTCTTCTTCTTCTTTTCTACTATACAAGTGACTTAGAACCCTGTTCAGAACACAGAAACAGAGCTAGAAGGGACCTCAGGGGTCATCTAGCCCAACCCCCTGCCCAATGCACGAAATTCACAACTACCCCCCCGCTCCCCCAGTGACCCCCTGCTCTATGCCCAGAGGAAGGCAAAAACAGATGAGAGCTGTGGGTCGTGGCCCGCCTACTGGGATCCACGTCTGCCAACTGGAATCGCTCCTCTGGCCCTGAGCGCCTGCACCTCCTTATCAAGCAGCTGTTCTTTTATTGAGACATTGCAGCCACCTCCCAGCCGAGGCCGAGCTTCTTGCGATATTCCTGGATGGCTAAAGGTGATAGCAAGGCTGCCGTGATGGTGGCGTCATTGCAAAATGGTTTCCTTTGTGTGTTAACATCTGCAAACTGTTCGTTTCCAGGGTCCCCCCGGCCATCCCGGTAATGATGGATTGGTCAGCTACGCGGGACCAAAGGGAGAGAAAGTAAGTTCCACCAGGTGGGGCCGCCACTGAGAAGGATCTGGCCCTGGTCGCAGCAAGCTTTACCTCCCAGGGGCCTGGAATCACCAGGCGATGTTGCGTCCCTGACCGATATGCCTGCTGGGCAGGCCCAGCCCCGCCCCCAGCAAAAGGGAAAGTGGCACAGTGTCATGGGTGGAGCCAGCTGCGATTGGGCAGCGCAAGGAAACTGCTGTGCACAGCTGATAACTATAGACCCAAGGCAGTTTGGGGGGATGTTAGTGAAGAGTTCTACCTAAGCTGCTGTTCTTCCTGCAAGGTGGGTTGACTTGTATATAGGGCTGCCAAGTGTGGGGGGGCAGGTAAACCCCCACTTTGGAGGCCCGATTTCTGCCGCTGCTGAATCGGGCCCCGGGGGGAACCCCGCCCCCCGAAGCGCAGCGTGGGTGCATCACAGGAAGTGACACAACCACGTAGAGCACGTTGGGGCCGTGGCCCCAATCGTTGGAGGGAAAACTCTATGGTTTTCCCTCCAATGATTGGGGCC
>NW_015171658.1:56411-58651 GCF_001447785.1 Gekko japonicus
ACTTGGGGATCAGTTGTAACAGCGGGAGATCTCCAGCTGGCACCTGGAGGGAGGTTGGCAACCCCCTGCCCTCAACAGAGTGTCCAGGGCAGTTTGCAGGCTACGGTGGTGGTGGAAAGTGTCGCCAAGTTGCAACCGGTTTGTGGCAACCCATAGGGGGTTTTCAAGGCAAGAGGCCTTCAGGGGTGGTTTGCCATTGCCTGTCCCTGCGTAGCAACCTTAGACTTCCTTGGCGGTCTCCCATCCAAGGACTAATCACAGCCAGCCCTGCTGTGCTTCTGAGATCTGATGAGATCAGGCTAACCTGGGCCGTCCAGGTCAGGGCGCAGACAGTACAATACGATAAGAGATGTGCAGTTTAATGAGACCTGGTTCAATGCAACAGCTGTGAAAGATTAAGCTGAAACAGCAGAAGGATTGATAAAATGATGGTAGTGTAATCAATAGCAGCAAGGAAACAGGAACGAGCCGTGTCGTGTGTGTGTGTGTGTGCGGGGAGGCCAGCCCATGAGATAAAACAGCGGAATCAGCAGGTACCTGGACAGAAAGATGGAGGATCAGCAAATTTAGCAGTTGGCCACCAGGGTATGGGGTGGGGGGTAAGGGTCCTATTCCACAGATGAGGTCTCTCTCCTCACTGGTCCATGCAGAATCCAGGACAAGAAACAAAATCCCATGTGATGCCTTTTAGGAGGGCTAACTAAAATGACCCAAAACAGAGGGCAAGCTTTTGAGCTCCTCAGGACTCTTCCGCAGGCTGAGTGTGAACAAAAGTTTTTTTAAAAACGAAGGAGGAAAAAGAAGCAGATTTCTCAGGCGTTCTTATGAACTCGGAAGCTTGCAGGATGTTTGGTGTCATTTAGTAGGGTTGCCAAGTCCATCTTCCACCCCCAGCGGGGGACTTTGGGGGCGTTCCTGGAGGGGGCGGGGTATTCCCCACGTGATGACGTCACATTGGGGACATCCGCCCCCCCCCGCGCACCAGATCTCCAGAAACGGCAGTTCCCTGCACTTAAAGGAGCCGGCGTTTCCCTTTTAAATGCAGGAGCCGGCGTTTCCCCTTTAAGAGCACCCTGCGAGCCTGATCTCAAGCGGATCGGGCTTGGGAGGAAACACGGGTTCCACACACTTAAAGGGAGGGGTGGCTGTGGGTGTTGGGGGTGGGGCTTCCCCCGCTGGCCATCTGGCCGGCGGCGGGTAGAACCCCCCCAAAACGGGGGACCCCTAGCAAACCGAGGGGGGGGGTTGGCAACCCTATCATTTCAGCAGGGGTCCTTGGAGTAGTGCCTGTGGGTACCACGGCTCCCACTCACACCTTTCCAGGTGCCTGCCAGGTGTTCTGAGGAAGCAGGGTTGCCAGGTCCTACCTGGCAGCCGGCAGGGGGCTCCTGGGTCCGTTCTGGGATTTTAAGGTCCATGTGCAAAGCGCACGCACCGCAGTGATGTCACCAAGAAGTGACGTCATCACATCACCGACATCAGGGGGTGACGCTCTAGTTTGTGGGCAAAACTCCATGGTTTATATAGGCAATTTTACCATAGGAGGAGGAGGAGAGGAGGAGATTGGATTTATACCCCACCCTTCACTTGGAGTCTCAGAGCGGCTTACAAACTCCTTTCCCTTCCCCTCCCCACAACAGACACCCTGTGAGGTAGGTGAGGCTGAGAGAGCTCTGACACAAACTGCTCTTTCAGGAACAGCTGTGCCAGAGCTTGTGACTGACCCAAGGTCACATCAGCAGGTGCAAGTGGAGGAGTGGGGAATCAAACCCGGTTCTCCCAGATTAGAGTCCACACACTTAACCACAACACCAAACTGGCATAGAGTATCGCCCCAAAGCTAGAGCGTCACCATGCGATGTCGGCGACACGATGACATCACTTCCGAGTGACATCATCATGTTGCCTTTTGGGCCAGCTGGGGACACCCTGCAAAAACAACCCTGGGCAACCCTATTAGAAAGTGAGAGGATCCAGGTACAGCTTTTGGCCAGCATGGCTCCTGACTGGCCATTGAAGATTTTGATTGGCTGTGCTGGTTTTTGAAAACTTTCCTTTGGCAGCAGCTGCCACCACGGCATAAGGATCTACACTGTGTGTCTGAAAGTCAGCCACAGCAGCCATTTTGTAGCTGGCTCCACCTCATGCAGCAGCCATTTTGTGGCAGCCATTTTGTAACTGTGCCCACCGCCCTGTGTCAGAGTTTCAAACGTGCCTGCGGGCTCAAAAAGGTTGGGGAT
>NW_015171659.1:0-2527 GCF_001447785.1 Gekko japonicus
CAATTACAATGTACTGAATGCATTTTTTAATGATGTTCGATACACTTATAATGGGGTTTCCCCACTTTGGGTATGTGTCTACCATCGAGTCTTGGCTGAGGGAAAGTCCCCACAACTTGAAACGAGCAACAAATGACTCCTTGGATAGAAATCTTTTCAGATTCTACACAGGAATTTGTACTGAACTTATACAAAAATAATGTTTAGACTATACCTATATGGTTTTCCATTTAAATTTTTTGATAAGTTACCGCTTGATATCTAAATGTGCAGAAAAGCAAAATAACAGAAAAAAATAAGGAAACATAATTGGTTTGATAACCTCTTTTATTTTTTGCACACCATATAACAGTTTCTTGTTCTCAATAGGACCCCAAGAAACAAGGGGGACTGTGGTATCAGCGGCCTGGAGCTGACCATACTCGATTTGTTATATTTGTGACGGCTGCTTTGATTTGGTCTGCTATAGGGAATAAGCACATCATGCAAATGTGGGTTTTGTTGCCAGGACATACATGGCCCAGAATAGTTTGGGTGTGATTTCTTTGTTGGGAATGATGGTGAATTTCTTTCACTTCTTCTTGTCTGTATAGTAACTCAAGTAACATTCTGCTTGAGCAAGGACTTTTTCTGCTCTCTCCTGCAATGCTGGAGCCTGTGGGCACTCATTCAAATTAACAGGCAGTAGGTTCAGAAACACAAAAGGAAGTAGCTGTTCACACAGTTGCCACATATCTTGTGGAATCACTGACGGTTAGAAAAGTGGATTAGACAAGTTAATGAAGGAAAGGCATGGCTCTTAGCCACGGAAGATGAATGGGATCCTCCTGTTTCGACACAATATACCTGTCCAGGTTGCTCCTTAAATGCACAGGCAAGCTTTGGGGCAGCTCCTAATCCCATGATGGCTCAAGGAGGCCTAGGGCAGAGAGTCGGGGGAGGGTGGGGCTGGGGGGAGGGAGAGATCTCAGTGGGGTATGAAACGTCATCAGTCCATCCTCCAAAGCTGCCATTTTCTCCTCTGTAGTCTGGAAATCAGTCGTAATACCAGCCATTCTCCATGCCTATCTGGAGTTTGGCAATCCTAGGTAGGACTGAGGCTGGTTACCAGGACCAGAATCCTGCAGGTACTTACAGCTGGAATTAGTCCAGCGTCCTTTGAATCCTCATGATGGATCCTGATTGTTGCAAGCCTTGTGGGTGGAGGAGAAATCCCGAGCAGCCAAGCAGGCGCTCTCTCTCTGCCACTAGGACTGAGCTTCTCCCCAGGGTCTCCACCAGCCACTCTGGCGTAGTGGTTAAGTGCGCGGACTGGGTTTGATTCCCCACTCCTCCATTCGCACCTGGCTGGATGGCCTTGGGCAAGCCGTAGTTCTGATAAGAGCTGTCCTTGAAAAAAAGCAGTTTCTGTCAAAAGCTCTCTCAGCCCCACCTACCTCACAGGGAGCCTGTTGTTGGGAGGGGAAGGGAAAGGAGTTTGTAAGCCGCTCTGAGACTGATTTGGGTCATGACGGGCGGGGTATAAATCCAATATCTTCCTCTTCCTCTTCTTCTTCTCCACTACTGTGTCTCTGGGGGTGCCCATGGGATCCCTGGAAAAGGGCAGGTTTCACAAACAGGTGCTTTTGTGGCTCCCATGTCCAGCTCGTGTTCATGATGAGCCCTTTGGTTTTCTGGTCGTGGTCTTGGCGGGTAGCCTGCGTTCTGGATGTCTAAGGGACTGTAGGGTCTTCCGGGATCTCAGTCTCTGTAGGATTAGCTGCCGTGATAACCCCTTTGTTTTCTGAGGAGTACTCATCAGGCCCAACCCTGATAATACCTCTCAATGGAAATTGTGCAGAGGCAACTGTTGGCCTTTCATGCATCATGGTCTACCACGGCGAGAAGCAGAATGCTGGACCAGATGGACCATTAGTCTGATCCATCAAAACTACTCTTATGTCCTTAAGGGTGACTATGGTGAAAGTAACAGCCGTGCTGTCTCACTTTGCAGTGTCTTCAGTCGTGTCAACAGTCGAACTTGATTGCATCAGCATATCAGCAGAAGGGGCCAATGCCTCCTGTCCTTCAGGTAAGTCATTTACTGTGCCGGAGGGGGAGCATCATCTGGAAGAAGATCAACAGCTGGGTACTGAGGACAGAGTGAACTCTCCTGCTCATTTCCCCCTCTAACCTCTTTCTTTCCATCCTAGGTTACAAGGCCACTGCCTGTGCCTGTGGAATGCCTTGTAGATCCTGGCATATCCGACATAATGCTGCTTGTCACTGCAAGTGTGCGAACGTGGACTGGACTTCTGCACAGTGTTGCAAGATAGGTCTTGTTGGCTGATAATGCCTCAGAAACATACGGGCTATTTGGCTGTAGCTACTGTGTTCAATAAAAGCATCTATGTAAAGAGTCTAGTGTTTGCGTTTCCCCCTGAATTTGTCCAAGCATGGCAGCTGCCTAAAGATGAGAAAGAGGGACCACGCAGAGCCAATAGGGCAGTGCTGTCAGTCACGCCATTCTCATAGTGAGGCTTGGAAG
>NW_015171659.1:2641-13844 GCF_001447785.1 Gekko japonicus
ATCATTAAGCCAGGAGGAAGGCCACTCCTTTGCTCAGCGGAGTGGTAGGATATATATGCCATTCTCAATAGAAGTGAGTTGTACTGTAATGTATTGCCTCAAGTCCCAAGAGGGCCTCTTATGTAGGAGGCAATATCATTCATTCGTTTGTTTTATTTTAGCCTAACTTTCTCCAAAAGGGATTCAGGGATAGGACATAAATAGCAGTTATAAGTTCTCTACCTTCTTGTAATCATAGCAGACAAAGGTATAAGTAGTCGCATAGATCCATTGTAAATATCCTTGTGGGGTGGTGTCAGAAAGAAGTCATTCCAGGGGGAATATGTTTGGTGGAGGTGACATTTTCAGCCCATCGAACACCATAGAGGGAATTGTGGCAAATCTGAGATCAGTTCATTCTTTCTATGATAAGATTCAGTTCTGGGCATAAAGCCATTAACATTACCTTTTTCAAGGATGTAACCTTGAATACATAGTTGAAACAAAGCAAATAGAAGTTTTGGCAAAAATTGTCAGGCTTGCTTTGTGATGGAGGAATGCTGATGTAACACTAAATTTCTTAATCAATTCTGGTCTGAAGCAAGGGATGCCCCCCCCCCCAACAAAATGCAGCTGCTGGAGCTGGGATTTCTACAGGAAGATGGGTTTCCTAATGTTTCTTTTAGTCAGACATCATAAATCCCACATTTCCCCTATCTTAGAAAATGTTGGTTTTAATTTGGCAGCCCTTTATATAATCTCTGAGTGTAATAAGTGTTTGGTTGTCACCTGTATCAGGAGTCTGCAGCTGATGGTTCTAAAGCCATATGGGGCTCAGTTTGGGACCAAATACGGATGTTTGAAAAAGCAAATAATATTTAAGTTAAGGAATATTGGAAAGGAAGGTGAGAGGCTAAAAACTTAGGCAAGGATTTTTATGGGACTAAGTGTATGCTACTACACTTAAAAAAAACTGCACAGGGTGCTTGTCAGGGTCAACAACATGCAGGTCCAAGCACACTCTTCACGAAAGGTTATGCTTTATTGGTGTACAGTTTTGTTGCCAAGTAGTACAGGAACATTGTCAGGAATTACAATTAATGGAAGGAACTCCATACATATACTCTGATGCCTTATGTAGCTGAACAAGTAAAATCCAAGCGCTCCCAGGGGAATTCTCCCAGCGGGACATTATATCATACGCGGAAGACTCTCCCGAACCCCTGAGAGCAGAAATATTCACACCCATAGTGGAATGCAAGCCCTCTCACCTCTTCAAGGCTACATAGACAACGTTGTCTGGCTGAGCCAGTTTGTACGACTCAAATAGTGCGTCCCTTAAGTTACCCACGGCAGCTAAGCAAGCGAGCAAGTATGTAAGCAGGCATGCGCACATGCGCTAAGGTCAAGGACGAAAGAACAAAGAAAACATGTCAGCTAGCTGACATCCTGCCCCTTCAAAAGAAAATCAATCCCCTCCCGGAATATCCGGGAGACCTCCTGTTTTCCCCGGGAGTCATTCGTGAAAATCACGCAAGAGGACCAGGGGCCCGACTATCCCCTGCTTCCACCCATTCCCAGTGTTGGGGACCAAAATGCGCCCACTCCACTAGGTAATACTACCATCCACATTTCAGTTTAGAATCCAGAATGTTATAACTCTAGTAATGTTCTTCACCCTCCACCAAAAGAGGGGGAGGCACCGCCAGTTCCGGGCACCATCGATTAGAATCTGGACTGGGCGTCAAAAGGCTGAAATGGAAAATCGGGTGGACATGTTTTAGATTTTTAGGCTATTCCAACTCCACCGTCACCTCATTTATCAGCCTGACAACCATAAAAGGTCTGATGTACTTCCACGCCAATTTCTGAAAGGACTGGGAGAATCTCAAGTTCTTTGTGGACACATACGCATAATTCCCAGGCTGTAGAACCCATCCCTCCACCCTTTTCTTATCAGCCTGGTGCATGTAATCTTCCTTGGCAGCTTCCAATGTTTCACAAATCCCCGGCCACCAGTCTCTCATCATTTTACACCATTCCGTTGCATCACCCCCCTTCCCTGGAGCTGTGGAGAGGAAGGGGACCGGGGGGCTGTCATAGCCCAGTGCAGCTTTGGATGGTGAAACACCCGTGGATGAATGGTATGCGTTATTATAACAAAATTCAGCCAAGGGCAGCAAGTCAACCCAATCGTCTTGTTGAAAGTTTGTGAAGCAGTGCAAATATTGCTCTAGGGTTTTATTGACTTGTTCTGTTTGTCAGTCAGTCTCTGGATGGTAAGCCCTGCTTAAGGCACGCTCCACCAACATAAGGGTCATCAGCTCCCCCCAAAATTTTGAAACAAATTGGGAGCCACGATCCGTGATTATCTTGGTTGGCAAAGTGTGAAGCCTAAATACATGTTGAAGGAAGTCTTTAGCTAGCGACTGAGCTGTTGGGAAATTGGGGAATGGGATGAAATGCGCTTGCTTGGAAAATAGGTCCATGACTACCCAGATTACCAGATTTGCTAGGTGGTAAATCCATGAATAAATCCATAGAAATCACCTCCCATTGTCTACTGGGAGTCGGCAATGGTTTTAACAACCCTGGTGTTTTTCCCAGCCGGGGTTTACACATGATGCAAGTTTTCCAGGCGTGCATGTACAGAGATAGATCCTTGCGCATGTGCGGCCACCAGAACTGGTGCTGCAAAAGATGCAATGATTTTTCAAATCCCAAGTGGCCAGCCGGCTTAGATCCATGGACCGCGGCCAACACCTCCCCCCACAATAGTTTTGGAAGAAACAGTCTATTGTCCTTATACCAGCAGTCATTGTCCCGTTGAACCAAATCCCCTGCCACCCTCACTTTCTCCCTGTCAGACCCTGAGAGGGTGGCGGCAAACTTGGCCTCTGAGTGTTGTGGGAGGTGGGACAAAGCATCTGCCAGGGAGTTTGATTTGCCTGGGAACTGGTGCAAGGTGAACTGAAACTTTGAGGAAAAAACCAGCCCACCGAAGTTGCTTAGCGTTCAAATTGCAGCGGCTGCAGCACTGACAGAGCGATCCCTGGTGGCGAGCAGACCATCGTGCGACCAATGATAACGAAGGCGGAAGACTGAGAGGTGCCCGATGATGCACAACGCAGGGCGCAGCGGAGCCTGTCCGGACGGAGCCGGAGCCAAGAAGTGGGCGTGAAGTCGTGCGCCTCCGCGGTCCCGCCAACAATAGTCGTCTGGGAAAAATGCCAAGAGAGATCGCCTGTAAGAAACAGCCACGCCGGAGCAACAAGGCCCTCTACCTGGGTGCCGGTAGGCTCCCCCACCCTTATCATGTGGCCCAAGTTAGGGACGAAGTGTTCCTAGAACCACTACATATGTAAACCACTCAGGGCGGTATAGCAGGTTGAAAGTTAAATAAAATAAAATTAAGAAATTGCGAGGGGTGCGGAGCACTTTGAGGTTTTTAGGATCTGTCCATACTTCAAATGGTACCCAAGCCCCCTCCAACCAATGTCTCCAAGTAGAGAGTGCAAGCTGGATTGCCCCTGCTTCCTTATCCCACACCGACCAGGTTCTTTCTGTGTCATTAAATTTGCATGACACATATGCTAGGGAATGGAGCTTGCCATCTGCCCCTTCTTGCAAGATTGCACCACCCATAGCGACGTCTGAAGCATCCACTTGGACCACAATGTTTTTTGTTTCATCAGGGTGTACCAACACCGGTTCTGTTGTAAACAAAGCTTTTAATCGATTGAACGCTTCTTGGCATTCGGGAGTCCACGCCTCTTGCATCCAAGCCAACAAGGTTCTTGGGTCCTGTGCACCCATTTTTTTCCCTTTTCAAAAAACTTTTATTTAAAGAATATAACTATTACAATGATTAAATAGCCTTTTAAATAATATAAGTAGCGTAGTCTCGCAAAGTACAAACATATAAACAATTAAACAACTTCATAACAGCAAATAGCATTAAAAATTGAACTCAATAAACAAATATCGAACCTGTAATGAATACTACAGACCCTTTAAATCATAAGTATATTCCTTCTTTCAATACAATTTAAAATAATGCTATTATTTCTTTATACCTTTCAGGAACATTGGAGTAAGAAGTACCTTTATCAGATAAAGCGTTTTCTAAAAAATCCGCCCATTTGGAGTAGAACAATGCTTGCTTTTTATAACTATTGTTTGTCGGTAATGATGTGGAAATTTTTTCTAAGGTATAATATTCCCAAATTTTATTATACCATTGATTCAGTGTTAGTGAATTTGTGCTTTTCCAATTATTTGTTATAACTGATTTTGCTGCCATTAGTAGTGTGGAAAGAAAATCTTTGGTTTTCTGCCAGTTATCTAATAACATAATGTCAGGTGATAATGGTATTTCTATGTTTGTTATGTTTTTGATAGCTTGTTTGATGTTTAACCAGAATGTCTTTATTTTTTTGCAGGTCCACCAACAGTGTATATAATTCGCGTTTTCACCATACCCCCTCCAACATAGAGGTGAGTATTCATTGTTAATTTGGTTTAATTTTGTTGGGGTATAATACCATCTTAATAATAATTTTAAGGCTTGAGTTTTAATATTCAAAGAGTTTGAGGTTAAACTTGGGGATGTCCAAATATGATTCCAGGTTTCTTCTTTCAATGGTATACTACAGTCTGCATTCCAAGCTAATTGATAGGACGTAAAGGGTTCCAATGTGTTTTGTAATAACTGTTTATAGCATAAAGATATTAAACCTTTATGGTAAAGATGTCCAGAATTTAGAATTTTTTCAAAAAAAGTTAAAGGTCTGTGTAATGTATTTTTGGAAAATACTGAATACCATAGATGTGCAACTTGTTGATATTCAAACCATGGAATGATACAATTATACTTTTTCCCCCAAAGTTTCTTTTTCTAATAGTGTGTTATTAGTGCTGATATCTTTAAAACATGTTATTTTATTTTTTTTCCAGATGGGCATAGCCGTGTTTGATAAACCAGGATCAAACCAGGACTGTCTTACAAAGCAGGTAAGTAAGGACGGTGCGGGAGCAATTATTGGTCTTAATTTATCCCATGTAGCTATGACATTCTTAAGAAAAAGGTTTTTTCCAATGTCAGAGGAGCGTTTAGATTTCTTTTCCCATAGTGTTTCCTGAAAAGTGTTTTTTCCTAAATAAGTTTGTTCTATAATCTTCCAATCCGCCTCATAATTTTCATTATATTGTTTTGTTAGTCCCATTAAAATAGTACTATCGTAGTAAAGTTTCAAATCCGGAAGGGATAAACCTCCTTTATTTGGGAGTCTTCTCAAGGTGGGGTAGCTAACTCTGTGAACTGATTTGTTCCAGATGTATTTTGTTAGCTCCTTCTGCCATTGTTTAAGTTTTTTTTAGAAGGAATTGGTATGGGGATGGTCCTAAAGAGATAAAGGAACTTTGGGAATATGAAAGATTTTATAATTTGAATTTTTTCAATCCAAGTAAGCATTGGATTGGATGGTAGTGTATACAAATTCCCCAGGCTCCTAGCTACTTTATCATGGTTCACTTTTATCAAGTCATTTAAATTAAGTGGGATTTTAATTCCTAAGTATTTCCATTCTTTAGTAGCCCAGGTAAGCTTATAATTGTCGGTTATGTATGATTTGTCTTTTGCAGACAAAAGTATTGGATAAATAGTTGATTTTAGAGTGTTTACTCTCAATCCTGATATAATACTAAATTGAGATAGAATTTTTTTGATCTCCGGGAGAGAGGATTGAGGGTTGGTTAAATATAGTGTCAAATCGTCAGCGAAAAGGCTTAATTTTATCTGATGATTCTTGATCTTGATTCCGGTAATTGAAGAATTGGCTCTAATAGCGTTAGGTAGTGGTTCAACAGCAATAACGAACAATAAGGGAGAGATTGGGCACCTCTGTCTCGTTCCTCGCGATAGACTGAATTGTTCTGAATATAAGTTATTTGTTTGGATAATTGCTTTGGGGGAGTCATAGATGGAATTTAGTAAATTTAAAAATTAAGAGCCAAAATTCATAGAGGTTAGGACTTGCTTGAGATAGCCTATTTCAACACTGTCAAAAGCTTTTTCAAAATCAATTGAGAAAATAAATGAAGAATTAATAGAGTGCTGCCGACAGTATTGTATTATATTTAATGCCTTTCTCGTATTATCTGTGATTTCCCTAGCGGGAATAAATCCGGTTTGGTCTGGGTTTATATAAGATGCTATAATTTTACTTAGCCTAGTGGCCATCATGGCCATAAAAATTTTATAATCTTGGTTTAAAAGAGAAATTGGCCTGTAGGAGCCCATATTGGTTGTGTCTTTTTCAGGCTTTGGTAATAAAATAATTTTTGCCTCTTGCCAAGTGGGAGGCGTAATGCCTTCTTCTAATGCTTTATTACAAATTTGGGATAAAGGATTTATTAAGAGTGATGAGAATTTCTTATAAAATTCGGCACTGAAACCATCAGTGCCTGGTGATTTGTCATTTTTTAACGTACGGATAGTGGATAAAATTTCAGCTGGGGTTATTGGTTCCTCTAACCAACGTTTGTGGTCTTCAGAGAGAGGTTTTTGAATAGGGTATGATTGTAGAAATTCCTCAATTGTATCTAATGAAGGGTTACTGGACATATAGAGGGATTTATAAAATTTTAGAAAAGCTTCTGAAATTTTTGTGAGAGTGTGACCTAAATTTCCGGTTTTGTTTTTAACAGCGTGTATTGCGTTGTCATTTGCTCTTTTTTTGAATTTCCAGGCTAATAAACGTAATGTTTGCAGTGTCTTATACCAGTATTTCTGTTTTGTATAGGCCAGGTTTTTTTGCATTGACGATACTTCCATAGATTCTAGTTTTTTCCTTTCTAAAGTGAGTAGTTCATAAGTACGTTTGTTCCCAAATTTTTGATATTCTTTTTCATGATGTGTAATTTTACTTGTTAATTCTTGTTGTAATTTGGTTTTTTCTTTTTTATAGGTTGAAGCGATGGCGATTAGTTTCCCTCTCAGGACTGCTTTTAGGGTGTCCCAAACTATGTGGGAAGAAACCCCGCAAGTTTAATTGTTTTTGAAAAAATCTTTAATTTCCTCTTGGATTGAGTTTGTAATGGACTGTGATAATAAAAGTTTTGTATTTAATCTCCAAGTGAATGATTTCTGTGTTTGGTCTCCATCAATCATTTTTGCCTCCACCCAAGAGTGAGCGGACCAAATCCTAGCCCCTATATTGGTGTCATAAAAGTTATTTAATAATGAAGGGGGAGGTTAAGATATAATCTATTCTAGTATGGGTGCGGTGTATAGCAGCGTAATAAGTAAAGTCTTTGAGAGTTGGGTTCTGGTATCTCCAGATGTCAATTAGATTAAATTGCTTTAAAAGGTGTATTAAATCAGTTTGTGTTGAGTTTTTCTTTTTTGGTGATTGGTTTTTGGGTTGTCGAGTAGATTTGTCCATAACTTCATCAGTGATATAATTTAGATCAATAACACAGGGAAAGGAGCTAAAAGCATCTAGTTGTAGCGAAGTATTGCGTATAAAGTTTATTTGATCATTATTTGGCGCATATATAGATGCCAATGTTATATCTTTGCCATTTAAGGATCCGTTTAAAAAAAGATATCTACCGTTTATATCTTGCTCAATTTTGTTTAGTGAAAATCTGATAGATTTATTAATTAGAATGGCCACGCCCCTTGACTTTGATGAACCTTGGGCTTGAAATTGGTGGGAAAATTTCACAGAGGTAAATTTTTTATCATAATTGTTCTTTAAATGGGTTTCCTGTAAGAAAATGATTTGAACTTGTTGACGTAAGAGTGCCAATAAGACTCTTTTTCTTTTTATGGGTGAATTCAAGCCCCGGCAATTATAAGAGAGGAAATGAATGTTATTGTTTGTAGTGTTAGCTATAATCCAGTAGGGAAAAAAGATGATTACCAACCATGAGATTACCCATTTAGAATTCAATTTTTTGATGCCATCCCATTTTGTAAATATAATGGTTTCAAGGAGCCAGTTAATGAGCAAAAGGTCCAATTTATATACAATATACAATTTTATAAAAGGACACGTTTTCTCAACTGAGGGTCTGAATAACATTAACAATAACTTTAACCAAACTAAGTACATAATCTTCTTTTGGACTCTGTAGTCCCTCTCTCTCAGGGGAAAAAAAACCATATAGTTATTTAATGTAATATTGTCAGCAAGCTGCCATGGTGTTCTGTGTTACTGGTGCTTCTGTACTGTTGCTACCCCCCCTCCTGTGTGCTATTATTTTACTCTGCTGTAATGCCTAAGCCAAACAACTGGAGGACGTATTGGGGGAGTTCGCTTCAATGCCAGCTTGTTGCTTTTAGAGCCTGAGAACTGCACCTGTGTTATGTCTGGAGATAGCCTGGTTCTCAGGGAATGAGCGCGCAACCGTTTCCTTTCACCCGCCAGCGGGAAAGTGACCCATTGGTTCTGTATCTGTTTCAAATCCCTTTATTATGCTTGCCCTAACTGTGTGTAGCCAGTTCTAACAAAGAACGTGTTTGAGTGTCTTTCCAATGCTTTGAAATAAATTTTGCTTTCCTTGGAAACGTGGATTTATTCTTGATGCTTGGGGATCCAACATATTGTTAGAACTCACTATTTTCCTATCGCCCCGAATCTGACGAGATCATAAGCGGGACAGAGGGAACCTTACCTACAACGGAGGGGGACTCGGGATCAGTCCCTGCAACCTCCACGGCATTGATCACCACGACCACCATACCCACGTCGGGTGCGGTGGGGGGAGCGATTCCCCGGTTACCTGCGTACCTGTCTTGGCCGCCACCAACACCTTCACGATGGGGCCCGAGGACGGTACCGACGCAGGAGGATTGGACTTTGTATAATGCCAAAGAAGCCAGAGAAGTTTACTCCCGCAGAGGTAGTGGACTTCGGGAGAGTCTGTTTGACAAGGGACTTTACCCCGAACCGGAGAGACCGGCTGTGGCTGGGATTTACCGACGGGAAGTGGAAGACTGGATGTTTGAACCCCTTGGGGAAGGGGCCCGAGCGGGGTCCCAGGAGGGAGCTTCAGCCCCTCCGAGTGAGGGGGACTACGAACCACCACCGCCATACCAGCAATCCGAGCGCATCTCGGCGGAGGGGACGGGTGAGCGTTTGAACGAGTTGGAACAATCAGTACGGGACATGATGAGGACCTTACACTATGTGTTTGAAGCTCTACCGGGGATGATGGACATTCGCATGGCCAATCTATTGGCCGCACATGCCCCGCAACAGCCGGCCGCGCCACCTCCAATTCCACCGGCACCGGGAGCACCTGCACCACCAATGCCGGGACCTGCAGGACCGCAAGTACCGCCAGGCCTGCCGCCGCCGCTGCTGCCGCTGCCACCGGGAGCACCCGCGGTACCTGTCCTTCCTCTCCAGGGGGGACAGGGACCGTTGGGTCCCTTGCGGAGGGCACAGAGGCCACGACCCAAAGATCTGTTGGAGGCGACGTTTGATGGCAACCCGGAAGACCTCGCGTTTTTCACGGTGAGGGTCCACAAATTCGTGACTGAAAGTCGACACTTGTTTCGAGATGAAGGGGCCCTCATAGATGTCATAGCGGCAAGACTGAAGGGAGCTGCCGCCACCTGGTATGTCGGGCTGCACAACGATCGAGGTCCTGAACTGTTTAATCTGCGTGCGTTCATGTGGGCGCTAAGGGCTCGCTTTGAAGATGTGAATGCCAGCCAAAGGGCTAAAGCCTTTCTTCGCACTTTTCGCCAGGGAAGAAGGTCGGTGCGGGACTATACCCTCGAGTTCCACAACCAGGCGGCAAAACTGCGGGACTGCCCTGATCACATCCTTGCTGAAATGTACCGATTGGGGCTGAATGCTGAAATCAGAGAGACGGTTCTTCGCTCTGTAAATCCTGTTTCCCTGATGGCATGGGCTCAGGAAGCTGAGAATGCTGAAGATCGCCTTAATACCATCAAGTTGGATTTGGCCGCGATGGGGGGGAGACCTACTAACCCCTCTGCACCCAAACCTCGAGCCCAACGCCTTTCCGAGTCGGCACGAGATCTTCGCATGAAGATGGGTCTCTGCCTCAAATGCGGCGAGAAAGGACACTTTGCATCTGATTGTGGAACTCGCCCGCTGAAGGACAAGCCCTCTACTCCAAAGCTGAAAACACCCCTGCCTGCAAAGAAAGGGCTGGCCAAGCCGAAATTCTCCAAAGCGCTACAAGCGGCTCCGGACCCGGAACTTGTTGAGCCTGCGGCTGCTGAATCGGCAGAGGACTCCGAACCTGAGCCGGCGGAAAACGAGAACGGCCTGTTGTAAGGGGCGCAAAACGACACGGCCGTTCTACGATTGCGCCAAAGGTGGTGAGAGAAACCCCCTCTCTATTTTTCGTGACTGTTTCTTTGATGAACCCCATCTTAGGGACACACGTTCGGGTTAGAGCCCTGGTGGACTCGGGGTGCGGGAGAGACTTAATTAGCCCGCTTGAAGCGGGGGTCTCCGTTTTGAACTCGCCCATCATTTTCACTCAAATGGATGGGGCTCCCATGGACCCATGCACGCACGAGACTATGCCGCTGCGCCTGGGAACAGGTGATCATTGGGAGCAACGAACTTTCATAGTTACCCCTAAGTCCCAGTTTGACTTGGTACTTGGCAGCCCGTGGCTTTTCACTCACGATCCTTATATCTTGTGGGAGGTGGGGAAAGTACAATTTGTGTCCCCAAAATGTAACAATCACACTTGGGATGTGAGCTGGGGAAACCCTCCTACTGTGCAGTTCCCTTGTGCAGCTCTCAAGCCGGAAGAGTTGGCCTCTCTCCCTCCTGAATATAGAGACTTGGCTGAGGTGTTTAGTGAGGAGGAGGCTGATGAATTACCCCCCCACAGACCCACTGACTGTACCATTGAACTATTACCGGGGTGTAAACTACCAAAGGGAAAGATTTATGCCATGGGGCCCGCCGAGAAAGTCGAACTCCGCAAGTTCATTGACAAGAACCTGGAGCGGGGTTTCATCCGCCCTGCCTCCTCTCCGTTCGCGGCTCCTGTTTTGTTCCGCAAGAAAAAAGATGGGGGGCTCCGCTTGTGCACTGATTATAGGGGGTTGAATGCTGTGTCTTTATCCAACGCATACCCACTTCCCCTCATTAAGGATTTGGTGGCCGAAGCCACGAAAGGGAAGATCTTCTCTAAACTCGACCTGCGAGACGCATATTTC
>NW_015171659.1:14022-24215 GCF_001447785.1 Gekko japonicus
GTACCTTGCATAAGCACAAACTGTTTGCTAAACTGTCTAAGTGTGAATTTCACAAACCTTGTATTGACTTTTTGGGCTACCGAATCTCGGGGGGGAGGGTGGAAATGGACCCCGCCAAAATCCAGGCGGTGCTTGACTGGGAACCCCCCAGGACCAGGCGTCAACTCCAAATGTTCTTAGGATTCGCCAATTTTTATAGAAATTTTATCAAAAACTTTGCCCAAATCGCCCTCCCCCTAACTGACTTACTTAGAACCAAGGGGAAGGGGTTCGACGCCACCAAGCCAGGTGCTCCGCTTAAATGGTCCCCTGCCTGTGCGTCCGCTTTTGACCGTTTGAAGCAAATGTTCACTTCTGAACCGGTCTTGGCACAGTCTGATGAGACTAAAAAATTCATTGTGCAAACCGATGCCTCTGATGTGGCTATGGGGGCTGCTCTTCTGCAGGAGGGGGTGGATGGCAAGTTGCACCCTTTGGCTTTTGTCTCCAAGAAATTTTCAGAGGCCGAGCGAAACTGGTCGGTTTGGGAAAAGGAAGCGTCAGCTATCCGCCTCGCTCTTTCCTCTTGGCGCCAGTTTCTGGAGGGGGCTCTAGTGCCTTTTGAAGTCTGGACTGATCATAAGAACCTGGAAATGCTGAAATCCCCCCGGTCGCTCAATGCAAAGCAACTCCGCTGGGCCGATTTCTTTGCTAAGTTTCGTTTTTCTCTGCACCACTTTCCCGGCTCGTCTAATTCGCTGGCGGACGCTCTCTCACGCCTCCCACAACATGACAGCCAACGTGAGGTCATCGTGGACTCTGTCTTCTCACCCTCCCATTTGGGAGGGGCTGTCCTGACCCGAGCGCAAGCGCGCAAATTGCATTCGCCAGCTGTCTCTCCACTCCCCTCTCCTCTGACAGGCATGGGGGGGGCATGGACTCACAAGTATGTTTCTGCGTTCAGCTCTAAAGACAATGACTTCATTTCCTCGTTAACTAACTGTGTACGTAGCCCTGAGGGCTTGGTGTACTCTGATGATAAATTGTATGTACCTTTTTCCCTCCACAAAGAGATCATGGAATCGGCGCATGGTTCTAAGCTTGCGGGCCATTGGAGTTTTGTCAAGTCCCTTCAACTGCTTCGCAGACAGTTTTGGTGGCCTCATATGCGCAAGGACTTATTGGACTTTGTTAAGACATGTCACACTTGCGCTTTGACTAAGCCACGGGGGGGTAAGCCTCCTGGTCTATTACAACCCCTCCCTACTCCTTCTAGGCCATGGGAAGTGGTTTCTATGGATTTCATCACGGACCTACCTGTGAGCAAGGGGAAGACAGTGATTTGGGTGGTGGTTGATCTGTTTTCTAAACAAGCTCATTTTGTTCCTTTTTCTTCTTTGCCCACTGCTCAAAAACTTGCGAAGGCTTTTAGGTCTCACGTTGTCACAATCCATCAATTGCCTTCCAAATTGATATCCGACAGGGGGTCTCAGTTTGTTTCCAAGTTCTGGAGGGAACTCCTGTCACTCATGGGGGTGGAGCAAGGTCTCAGTAGCGCCTACCATCCTGAGACCGACGGCCAAACCGAAAGGGTTAATCAAACACTTGAGCAATACCTTCGTTGTTTTACTAACTACCAACAATCTGATTGGTGCGACTTGTTGCCTCTTGCTGAATATTGTTACAACAATACATTACATAGCTCTACTGGGATGTCTCCTTACAAAGCTATCTCGGGCTATTATAGCCCCCCTCTTCCCTTTTTGGCGGACAATGTTGCTCCTAAGGGGGGGGATGCTGGTTCCTGGTGTAAATCGTTGCAAGATGCCTGGCCTTTGTTATGTCAAACTCTTAACGCTGCTAAGGCAGCCTATAAGGCTCAGGCGGATAAGGGTCGGGTGGTGGGATTGGATTTAAAACCTGGGGACCTTGTCTATGTGTCTACAAAGAACATCAAAATGCTGCGCCCTAGTAAAAAACTGGGTTGGAAGTTCATTGGACCTTTTAAGGTCCGTAAGATACTTAACAATGTTGCTGTTGATGTTGAATTGCCTAAAAACCTATGTGCTTTGCATTCTGTTTTTCACATGAGTCTGTTGAAAAAGGATCCTGGCTCCTCCCCATGGAGACCTTCGGTCGTTCCCCCTCCTCCTATTGTACTCGAAGGGGATGAACATTTTGAAATCGCTGATGTGCTTGATTCCAAACTTAAGCGTGGTAAGCTTTGGTATCTCATTGAATGGGTGGACTTCGGACCCCACCACCGTGAATGGGTGGAAGAAGGGGATATTCGGGCCCCTTATCTGCTTCGTAAGTTCCACATGAAGTTCCCGGCCAAACCGGGAGGTCTCCCGCCCAAACCGGGAGTTCTCCCACCCAGCCCGGGAGACGGTGGTTAAGGTGTATTTTTGAGGGGGCAGTATGTCAGCAAGCTGCCATGGTGTTCTGTGTTACTGGTACTTCTGTACTGTTGCTACCCCCCCCTCCTGTGTGCTATTATTTTACTCTGCTGTAATGCCTAAGCCAAACAACTGGAGGACGTATTGGGGGAGTTCGCTTCAATGCCAGCTTGTTGCTTTTAGAGCCTGAGAACTGCACCTGTGTTATGTCTGGAGATAGCCTGGTTCTCAGGGAATGAGCGCGCAACCGTTTCCTTTCACCCGCCAGCGGGAAAGTGACCCATTGGTTCTGTATCTGTTTCAAATCCCTTTATTATGCTTGCCCTAACTGTGTGTAGCCAGTTCTAACAAAGAACGTGTTTGAGTGTCTTTCCAATGCTTTGAAATAAATTTTGCTTTCCTTGGAAACGTGGATTTATTCTTGATGCTTGGGGATCCAACAAATATTGAGTTATAGTTAACATTTGTGGGGAACAAGAACATGCCTCCTGCCATTCCCCCTCCTATGTTGTTGTTATACAGGCTTCCAATATTCTTGATAAATTTAAGATTCACTTTTAAGAAGGTCAACAATGTTAAAAATAGAATAAAGATAACCTTCAAAAACAACGTTCTCAATTATCATAGCAAGCTAGGAGCATGATTGGTTTCCCATAGCCTTATTTGTGGTTATACTGTGGGGACCTATAAAATGAGGTGGTATTCACATGTGATCTTTTGCACTCTTTTCTACCAATCTAAAATTGAGTTAGGTAGATTTTTAAGGTATGATGACTATAATCGTTAGAGCTCTTATGTCCCCTTTTCTTAATTCAAGAGGATTCATCCCAAACTAATGGGGATTGTCTTGTCATCAAAATTTGATGGAACAAATAGGAAAATAGAAGATTTAAGGTAATACTTAAAGATAAAGAATTGAGTTTTATATAAGAAAAATTAAATAAAAAAGGGAAAAGTTTCTACATCTGATGAAGAATGAAAAAAAGAAAGGTTTTTCCTGGGATTAGTTACGTTTTTCGTCCTCCCTTCCACCCCCCTCCCTTCTACTGTAGTCCATTCGTCCTCTCCCCCCCTCTCCCATTGCTCTACTATGTTCCCGATACAAGAAAATGAAATAACAATAGGAGGACACATCTATTATCTCCTCTTACCCATCCCGTCCCCCTACCTTTTCCCCTTCCCCCCTCCCTATCCTTTCCCTAGCGTTTTTATTCCTTTTTCCCGATGCACAGTAAAAATAAAAAAGGGGAAAAAGAAAAAGGAAAAGACTATATGTAAAAAATAGATAAGGAGATAAATAAAAGGGAAAAGTTTCTATAGCAAGGGTAGAAAGGAAAGAAGAAAAAAGAAAAGAATTTTACTGGGTTTAGTTACGTTTTTCGTCCCCCCTTCCGCCCTCCGCCCTCCTGCTGCGGTCCATTCACCTTCTTCCCCCCTCCCCCATTGCTTTACCATGCTCCCGGTGGAAAACAAGTGAAATAAAAATGAAATAACACCTCTGTTGTCTTTTCTTACCCATCCCATCCCCCTACCCTTTCCCGTGCCCCCCTCCTCCCTCCCACTCCCTCCCCTAGTGTTTCTGTTCCTTTTTTCCCCATGCATAATAAAAAAAAAGGGGGAGGGAAAAAAAGTCATGTCAATGAATGAAAGGCTCATTGGTAATGACCGTTCAAGTGTTGTCGTGGTTATGTAGAGATGATCTGAGGTAATGCTGCTATCAGTTCTTAATGGCTTGAGTACGTCGTTTCCTGCAATTCAAAACGTAATGTGAGTCAAGTCAGTAAAGCTGTCTTTGTGCTAGTATGCTAGTTCAGAATATCGTTTTTTTGAGAGTTTGGAGGGGGGTCTTTCGCAGGAGACTTGCGTTTAGGCGTCCATTCTACTCAGCTCTGACGCCACGCCCCTGGGTCCTGTGCACCCATGACGGTGTTCCGGACCTCGGTATTCAGCCCCAGGCGATATTGCTGTGCTAGTACCAGGTAGGACCAATCACGGATTTTGGTGGCCTGCCATTGAAATTTGGTAGAGTACTCTCTAACCGTCAACTTTCCTTGCTTGAATGTGGAGGAACGCTTCTGCCTTCTTGGCCACGGTGCGGTCCCTGAACCGGGCTCTTAGCGCCCACATAAACGCATCTACACTTCCCAACTCCACCGCATCCAGGTTGTGAAGACTCACGTACTAGCTGGTTACCACTTCCCGCAAACGAGAAGCAATAAAGTCCACCTGTTGCTCATTGTCTGGGAACAAATGAGCCCACCGCTCCACAAACTTCATGACCCATACAATAAAAAAGGAGAGGTGTTCTGGATCGCCATCAAAGGTAATACCCAGTAAGTCCTTGGGTCGCGGTAAGGCTGGTGGAACAACAGGCCCCGCCAGTGCAGGCAGTAGAAGAGGTGGTGGCAGCGGAGGTGGCAGCGGAACTGGCTGGCCAGGTCCTGGCCCCGGAATGGGGAAAATTACCATCTGTAATATTGAGCAAAATATGAGTGTGTTCACCTGTTGGGATGCACTTCTGACCTTTTAAAAAACACCTTTATGTGAACCTTTCTTGTATGCATTTTCCACCCTGTTAAAATACTGACTTTGGGTACACTGTGCACTTAATGTCTGCTTTCCTGGAACTTGAGAGGAGGAAGCAGTTAGTTGTTTCCATTCTGCTCTAAAGAACAAGGGTCTCACTGTCTGCAAGTTTGTACTGAGTAATGGAGTTTCTTTCAGCAGTTGTCAAATTGATACTTTTTGGGGAAAGCCGTGAGCTATCCTAATCTCTCCAAAGCTTCTATGTTAAATAATATTTCTTTCTTGTTTTGCATAATAAATATTAAGCAAACAGGGAAATTCCGTGAGAACACTGCGTAAAGAATTTCTTCATGTATTGTCCAATTGTGGATGGGGCAGTAATGTTTTCTGAAAAGATAAAGCAGTCTGCTGAGAAATGTTGCAACTTGACCATATATAAAGGGGACAGCATGCTCAGTTAGTGAAACCCTGCAAGAAGGTCCTGATTCTAGAAGGTAAGAGGGTGTTTATGAGACAAAGAAATTAAAGGGTCTGTGTGGGTTAAATAATGAGGCACAGGGTTATGCTCAGTGTTCCCTCTAAGCTGAGTTAGTGTGAGCCAGTTCACAGTTTTTTAGCCTCTGGCTCAAACATTTTTGTCTTAGGCTCAGGAAGGATGGCTCCAGAGCAAACTAATTTATGCGGAGGCCAATTCCTCGCCCACAACTTTCATGCCCAGTAGCTCACAAAGTAGCATTTTTACTCAGAAGACACCGCAGCTTAGAGGGAGCATTGGTTCTGCTATGTCTTCTATGTCTGTATTCCAAGAAATAGTGTCAACAGAAACATGTCAAACTGTTAAGTTTTTCAAAACTCTCAATAACTTGTTTTTTTATAGCGTTATTTTACAGTTTTTCATACATGTACTTATTTTACAGTATTACATATATTTTCAGAGCCCCCTCTCTTTTTCTAGCCATTTATACAATCCTGCCCAGCTTTCTACAAAGACCTCATCGTTTTTCCCTTGTAAAAACAGATTTAGTTTATCTATTTCCGCCACTTCTAACAGTTTACCTATTACTTCGTCTATTCTGGGTATGTTGTCTAATTTCCAATATTTGGCCCAGAGTATTCGCGCTGCTGTTGTTACATACGCAGTTACATATTTTTCATTAAAAGTAAGTATTTCCGGCATAATATTAAGTAAGAATATTTCAGGCACCAAGCCTAGTCTTACTTTCAGGACTTTCTCTATTATTTTCTGTATCGTTTTCCAATATTTCTGCATTTTTGGGCATCACCACCACATGTGATAGAATGTTCCCACGTTTAGTTTACATTTCCAGCAAACATTTGAACGGTTTGAATAGCATTTTGCTAACCTTTCTGGTGGCCAATACCATCTATGATACATCTTAAATACATTTTCTCTATAGTTTGTTGCTCTCATATGTTTTATGGATTTCCAAATCTTCAACCAGGATTCTTTTGGTATCTCATGACCTATATCTCTCGTCCACACCACCAAATTGTGATTCGTTGCTTCATCTATCATGTGATCCTCTAGCAATAATTTGTACATTTTCTGGATCATTTTATCATTTGACGAAAGCCAGATTTTGTCCAGGTCATTTTTATCTACATAGAAACCCGTTTTCAGGTCTTTTTGAAATCTTGATTTTAACTGAATCTTCTCCTACCCTGATAATTTCAAGTTGTATTGTGATAATAATTTCTCTTCTGATTTTAAGTTATTTCTCTCATCTAATAGTTTTTCATATGTTTCTTTATTGCGTTTAGTTAGTAGCGTTGGTCTTATGAAAGCTTCTTAGGGAGAAACCCACTTTGGTATTTTGGTATAAAATTTCATTTTTATTTTGTTCCACACGTTTAAGAGGGCCGCCCTTAAGATGTGATTTTTAAAGTGAGGGTGGGTTTTATCTTTCCCATACCAAATGTAGGCGTGCCATCCCATGACAAGATCTGCTCCTTCTAGATTTAGACATCTCGGATCTTCTAACTTGATCCATTCCTTAATCCAGCCTAGGCAAGCTGCCTGGTAGTATAATTTCCAATTTGGTAGGGCAAAACCTCCTCTATCTTTTCTATCTCGTAATACTTTTGTTTTGATTCTTGGTGTTTTAGCGTTCCATATGAATTTCTTTGTTATCTTCTCCAGCTCTTCCAAAAAATGGGTTCTTCTCAAAACTGGGATATTCTGAGCCAGAAACAAAAATCTTGGCAGAATATTCATTTTGACCGTTGCAATTTTCCCTGACAAAGAAAATTGTAGGTCTTTCCACTTGTTCAAGTCCTTCCTTATTTCGTCCAACAGTTTAGAATAATTTTCTTCTACTAGTGTACTGTTTCTGTTAGTCATTGTTATACCCAAGTATTTTATCTTTTTAACTACTTCCATAGATGTGATCTCGTATAATTTTTGCTTGGTGATTATATCACAGTTTTTCGTTAACAGTTAAGTTTTGTTGTAGTTAATTTTTAGCCCCGCCACTTTTCCATATTCTTGAATCACTTTCAGTAATTCTTTTTTTTTGTGGTTTATATTTTTATTGGTTTAAATAAAAGTTTATACATATCTGCATTTCATCAACTTGGATACATTTCATATCAGAGTCGTTTACTTCCCGTTGTTTAGCTTATACATTGTAGGTATAAAGTCACTGTTACAGTATCGTAATATAGCTTTTCTGGTTACATTTCTGTTAGTTGTTCTATCCATTTATATACATTATCCCATCTTCTTTTATGTACCTTCTCATTTTTATTTTGCATCTTTAAACTTAAATCTATTATAAAATTCTTGACCTGGGTCTGCTGCTTCTAGTTTTTGTAGTAGGAAATCCTGTTAGTCATTGTTATACCCAAGTATTTTATCTTTTTAACTACTTCCATAGATGTGATCTCGTATAATTTTTGCTTGGTGATTATATCACAGTTTTTCGTTAACAGTTAAGTTTTGTTGTAGTTAATTTTTAGCCCCGCCACTTTTCCATATTCTTGAATCACTTTCAGTAATTCTTTTTTTTTGTGGTTTATATTTTTATTGGTTTAAATAAAAGTTTATACATATCTGCATTTCATCAACTTGGATACATTTCATATCAGAGTCGTTTACTTCCCGTTGTTTAGCTTATACATTGTAGGTATAAAGTCACTGTTACAGTATCGTAATATAGCTTTTCTGGTTACATTTCTGTTAGTTGTTCTATCCATTTATATACATTATCCCATCTTCTTTTATGTACCTTCTCACAGTTAAGTTTTGTTGTAGTTAATTTTTAGCCCCGCCACTTTTCCATATTCTTGAATCACTTTCAGTAATTCTTGACTAGAGTCCTTTGGGTTTTCTAATATAAATAGTAAGTCATTGGCGAAAGCCAGCAGTTTGTATTCCTGACCTTTTCTTTTCAAGCCTTGAATATTTTCATTTTGTCTTATTAGATCATTAAGCGTCTCTAGCGCGAAGATGAACAGTAGTGGTGATAAGGGGCATCCTTGCCTTGTTCCTTTTTGAATTTCGATGTCCTGCATTAGGTCACCATTTATTGTTATCTGGGTGTGTTGTTTTTCGTATATTGCTTTAATCATTGTTCTGAATTTAACGCCGCAGTCTGCTGTCTCCAATTTTTGTGTAAGAAAGGTCCATGATAGATTATAGATAATCAATAACTTGTTTTTAATGGGTTAAACTGATTAACAGTAAAATACAAGAAGAACAAAGTTTGAGTCCAGGGGCACCTTTAAGACCAACAAAGTTTTATTCAAAGTGTAAGTGTGACGACCTCTTAACTGGGGAGGTCTGGTTTACCTTTAAATGTGTTCTGATATTTTATTTTACTTTGGGAATCCGGCTGCCACCAGGAAATTTATAGGCTTTCCAAACCTTTATACTTTCTTCGTCTGGTTTTGGTATTGTGACCCATGGTCTGGGCTTTCGAGGAACTATGTGTTTCCTGAGGAAAAATGGATCAGGCTTCTGGGGTAAACTTAAATAAAAAGGATTTATTTGAAGAACAAAGTAAGAAGTGGTTTAAACTGTAACTGTTTTGTAAATAGGTATTTGTAAGTACTTTAGGTCAATTGTATCACACTCTTTGTAACTTTGACTCTTTTTAAGAACTGTAGATTCACTTTACAGATATAAGCTCCTTTCTCTCTCACACTGTCATGGCACAGCACTTTCAGTTATCTCTCAGGGATTTATGCATATACTTTGTAACACTCTTTCATATAATGAACTAACTCGTCCTACACAGGGATGGGTCTCTCCTCTCTTTCACAGAACTTAACCGTCTGCTTAACACAGAGACTTTTACTCTTATATTCCACACAGGAAAACTTCTCTCACAGAGACCTCAGGACAAAACTGCTTAACTAACTTTCACTGTCTGCATCAACTGTCATATTCCCAACAGTCACCCCTGATAGACATTCCCATCATCCACACAGCGTCCATTCCAAAACCCCTCCCCCTCTCTGTCACTCACCAATCACACCACTTGCCTGTTTCAACCACACTAGACTTTCACACAGCAATGTAAACCACTTTCACTGTCTGCATCAACTGTCATATTCCCAACAGTCACCCCTGATAGACATTCCCATCATCCACACAGCGTCCATTCCAAAACCCCTCCCCCTCTCTGTCACTCACCAATCACACCACTTGCCTGTTTCAACCACACTAGACTTTCACACAGCAATGTAAACCGAACTTTTAAAGACACACATACACAAATAAACATGAAATCGTTACATTTTCCCTCCCTTCTCTTTTAAGCAGAACACATCTCTTTGTCCAAAGGGATGGGTGTAGCTTCTTCTGTCTTTATAAAGTTCTACTAGTTTTAAACTGCAAGTTCAGTTCAGTTCATTCTTCTTGGTTGCTCTCAAAGTTTGTGGGTTCCTTAACTTACAGTCCCACTCCGCTGGGTTGTTGTTCACCGCTATGTGATGTCCTCTTTTAAATTGATGTCGTCGCTGGGATGTTCAAAATCAGAATTATTGTTTTGGAGCACGGAAAGAAGCAGAGGCAGGATCTATGGGGCCCTGGTCATTTTAACTGCATTGCTTCCGCAGGTTCATTTGGAAGAAATCTCTAAGCAGATGACTCATTTAAGACCCTGATCTGTCATAGGTACATGTGGCCACCTTAACTTTTTGTAGCATGGGAAGGTCATGGCCAGGGAAGGCTGGGCCTTTTTCCACTCAAAACCATCCCTTCAATATGTTTCCCCCCTCAGGAATTCAGGTACAGAATCACCCTTGTAAACACACATTTGCAAC
>NW_015171659.1:28831-29003 GCF_001447785.1 Gekko japonicus
TGCTTGCTCCCATATCATGGCATCAGTGATGCTGGATAGTGTGTTTAGAAGAACCACATAAGTTAAGACCTTGTATACGGAAAGGGAGAGGATCTCCCCCATTATTTACTCAAGTATTCTATTTCTTAGCTCAGATCCTTTTTAAATTTTTTTTAAAGCCCCCGGAGGGGAT
>NW_015171659.1:29032-46532 GCF_001447785.1 Gekko japonicus
AAGGGAAGGGGGACTACACATACAGGAGAAAGTAAAGAACACACTACTATCTAAAAACCCAAGAGATCCTCCAACTAGCTTTAATACATCAAGTCTTTTCATCATTGCTCTTTTTATAAACTGAGTCAAACATTTAAAACCTTTTACCCTCGACATTTGTATTTAACTGCCCAATAAGAGTACCCCCAACCATCCCCAAGAACCAAAGTTCTCAAAGGCACCATTCAGAGTCCTTCAGCCTTTACTACTTCTTCCCCCTTCTCTTCTGCAGCTTATAGGGACTCTTCGGGGCTGCTGCCCCCTGCTCAGACAAAGAGTCCTCGCCCGAAGGACCAGTTTCCAGCTCACCGCTGGACCTGCCGTCCTCTTCTCTTCCCCTGTCCTCCGGCCTTCCCAGCTGTTGCTTTAGAAATTCTTGAGCTTTCAGTACAGAGTCAATCTTTTCCTTCTTCCCTTTAATCTTGAATGTTACTCTTTCTGGAAATAGCCATTTATATCCAATTGAGTTTGTTTGGAGAAAGCACAAGTTCTTTGTATTTCTTTCTGTGTTGTCTTACTTCAAATGGAATATCCTTTAGCGTTCTGACAGCATTCTCCCCTGCCTTCAGGGGTGTTGCCACTACTGCTTTCAGGATAGCATCCCTGACGTGCCTCTTCGAGAATCTTACTACAATTTCCCCAGGCAGATTATTTTTCTTTATATATCCTGAATATGACCTGTAGGCCACATCCATGTCATTGAGTAACAATTCCGCTTTTATTTCTGTTACTGGGGCAAGTAGCTCGCTCATAAGTCCTTTAAGATTCTCTCCTCTGTTCTCTGGCACCCCCTGGAAGCTCAGGACCATATTGGCCTTATCCATTTGTACTTGGAACATTTGATCTTCCAAAGAAGTAGTTTTCTTTTCCAAATTTTGCACTTTCTTCTTCACTTTCTGTGTTGATTCAGCCACCTCCTTCACTTTCTCAGGATCCTGCTTCATTACTTGGATCAGATCTGTTATTTGGGTTTGTTGTGCAGTTATACTCTGTGTGACCACCGACATCTGCTCTTTGAAGTTATTCAGCTGTTCCAGCAGAGGGCAAATGAACTCCGCTACAGCCTTTGCTGTCTCGCTGGTCGTTTCCGGCTTTGGGGACTCCAGTTTCATTTTCAACAGTCTTTCTTTGTCTTTGTCCCTCTTCCCCACCATCTTTTTCCTTTTTGTTTACTTTTGGAAAGTTTCTGAAGTCTCTGAATGTGCACTTAACTGCTTAGCTCGCTTGGGTAAGTACTTCTGGGCAATTCCAATCGCGTTTTTATTCTGCTCCCCCCCTTTCACTCACAGTTTATACACGTGGGAAGTGTCCCCCCCGCTCGCCTTTCTCGTTCTGCTGAATAGGGTAGGGAGCACCTTTTCTTTCAAAATTCATTTCATAATTGACTCACCTTCATAATTGGCCTTCCGACCATACTTCTTTCATCATTTTTTTTGTTTAACTCTCCTGAAAAGGAGAGATTTTTTTGCTTTTAATATAAGAAAGAGGATGGGTATATAGTGGGAATAATAAAAGAGCTAGTGGTGTTAATATTAGTACATTAATTTTTTGTTAGTAATAATCCAATCTTCTTTGGCTTCTCCAGTGAGATGATCGATCGTCTTTCATCAAATCCTGTAGAGAATAAAAGTGTTAATACATTAGTAGTGTCCCTTTGGTTTATTGTTAATAAAGTCTTTTCTTGCGCTCCATGAACCAGTCCTCATTTTCTGGGCATTCTTCCTTTCACATCTCTCGAGTTATAAGATGGACCTGCTCCTGCTCCTTCTTCTTCTGGCTCTTTGACCTCCCCCTCCGAGTCGCTGTCCTCTTCGCTTCCAACCGTCTCCCGTTTAGCAAGTGCTGCTTCCTCTGAACTGGCGTGTCTCTTCATGAAATCTTGAGCTTTGAAGATAGAGTCAATCTTCTCTCTTTTATCTTTAAACTTGAAGATAAGTCCTTCTGGATTCAACCATCTGTAGCTAATTTGTTGGTTTTGCAAGAATAAGGTCAGTCCTTTATATGCCTTCCGCTTCATCCGGATTTCAAATGGCACATCTTTCAAAATTCTGACTGTCTGTTCTCCGATCTTCAAAGGCTTTGATGAAGATGCTCTCAAGATTTGATCTCTGATTTTCTGCTTGGTAAATTTGACCACCAGTTCTGCCAGCAGGTTATTCAACTTTGTAAAATTGGAGTAGGGTCTGTAGATCAGATCCATCTCTTCGCTTATTTTATCCGCTTCCAAGCCGGTCAGTGGCGCCAAAGCCTCCGCTAGAATACTCATGAGATCCTCTTTTTCAATTTCTTTTATTCCTTGAAATCGGAGAGTCAAGTTTGATTTTTCCATCTGAAGCATCAAAATCTTTTTATCTTGCATTTCTTGGTGTTTTTCCAATTTATTGACCTTTTTGACTTTTTGGGTATCTTCCTTCAAGACCAGACACTTCTGCGCAATTTCCTCCGTCTTCTTAGCTGTATCATTCAATTGCTTCTGCTGGTTATTGAGCACACTTTCCATGTTTAACAACATTTGGTTTATTTTTTGCATTTGCTCCAGCAGAGGGCGCAGTGTCTTGCTGTCCTGTTGATTGACAGCCTGCTCAGAGAGGCGGGGGCAAGAACCGGAAGTTCCTCCTGGCTTCTTCATCAGCTTCTCCTGAACCTTTTTCTGCCCCGACATCTTTGTATTATTGTTTACTTTTAAAAAGTTCGTGCTGCGCAGCTCCAAGATAATTTCTCCTGCCTCTCTTTCAACAATTCACCAAAAGGTAACACCACTCTTCCAGTTTCTCACTCCCCCCTTTTCTAGCTGTTAATACAGTCTCAGTTCATGGGGGGGATCTCCCCCTCCTCCCTCCCACTTTTTCGATGGGGGGGAATGCACTTGTCTCTCTTTTCGCCCGTTTCGATCGTCAACTCACGTTTTCTGCCGATCACTTTCCTTTTTAATCGCTCTTTCGCTTCACCACTCTGTGATGTTCGGCGACATTGCTAGTCCCCTCGTGGAGGCAAAGCAGCAGCAGGGCCATTGGGGCATGGGGCGAGCCTCAATTTCCGACCTTCAGGCCGGGAAAGAGGCACATCCCCTGTGCGCCCCGGGTTGGAGCCCCTACCTGGAGCTAGTCAGGGTCTCCACTTGTGCGGATCCCCCCCTTCACCGTGCGTGGGTGAATCGCCTTTGGGAGCCTTCCGAAGATGCAACCGCCATTCGCAATGGCCAAACCGAAAACTCTTCTTTCATCATTTTTAACGCCCTATCTCCTGCGCTTGACCCGGTTAGCTTCACTTGTACCATTCCATCTCTTGGCTGGAAGAACCACTGGATCAAAGGGGTGCCTTGATTCTCTGGCATTCTGCCATTGAAGAAGCTACCCCCTCAAAGCTCCTTGGTCAGGGCCCCTTCACCGGGTCCCTGGGGGAGGGTTACGAACCTGTTCACCCCCTCCTTCTGCCATAGCACGGAGACACCCCTGGGAGGTCTGGGGGGTGAGTCCACAAGCGTGCCGCCATCAACCGGAAGTCTACTTAGCTCAGATTTTGTCTATAGTCACCTACTGGCCTCTAAAGCAGAAAATAGAATTTTTGAGGCTTCCGGTCGGGCTAAGATGGCAAATTGACGCATCTCACGATCGTGTGAGGTGGACGGCAGCTTCTTCTGACAGTTTGGGCACTAATTTGCCCAACGCAGCACTACCCAGGTAGGGGAGTTGACTAGCAGAGCATCAAGATCCGAGCGGAGGTTGAGATTGGCGTGAGATCAGCTTCAGAGGAAGCTGGTGCCGTGCTTTGATCCCCCCCCCACGAAGAGGACTTTTGCGATTCATCACTTCAGAAGCTGACCGAGCTGGAATTCCAGCATAAATCCGCCATTTCCCGATTTCTTTACATTGAAGAACAAAGGGGTACTAAAGAAGCAATGCGATAACCCGAAGATAAGCGCGTAAGGTAACAAAGACTTTTTGCTTATCGCATGAGAGGTTCGGCGAAAATTGAAACAAGCGGTTGAGCGTCTTAGAATTTAGATGAAACAACTAACTTTATTACGTTCCAGAGAGAGCAGCGCAAAGTGCTAAAATAATGTAAAAAGTGACTTTGTTTAACATTCCTGTGGCTAGCTAAGTTAAACAGTTGACCGAAGAACCGAAACTGACAAGAAAAACTGCGAGACTACGTCATTGTTTTTCCTTCTAACCGGAACTGTGTTGCGGAAGACAAGCGAGGTGCTAGAGTGGGCTTGGAGGTCAAGTAAAGACCGGAAGTGGATCGGCACGTTAAAGGTGAACACCGGAAGTTCGAAGGATTGGTTTCCAGGTTGCAACAGGAAGTATATAAGAAAACCGCTCTAGCCAGAAAAACCATAGAAAAGTTGCGCCCGCCATTTTGGGGAGGACTGAAAATAAAATTTAAAATTAAGCCTTAATTCGGAAGATAAGAAGAGCGGAGATGGAACGGATCAATTAAGCGTTTCCCAAACTATCATAGAGGTGAGAAGAAGAGTTGGAAAGAAATTTTTAAAGCTTCAAAATGGAGCCAAAGTCAAGACTAAGATCAGCCTCACTATCAAGTCCTAGGATGGCAGGTAAAGACAAAAAAGAGTGGCAGGCTGCAATTGAGGGAATGGTGAAGAAAATGACTGATTTAATTCAAGGTTTGGGAAAGCAACTCGAGAAGCAAATGGACTTACAAATGGCAAAACATATGGAAAAGCAATTAGAACAGCTGGAATAAGTACAGGAAAAAAATGTAGCAGCAATCAAGGAATTGGTAGTAGCAGAGTTGGCAGAAATAAAAAAGGATGTGACAGAGGATAAGAAGGGAGTGCAAGGTCTAACTACTAAAACGTCGGAAATGGAGCAGAAAGCACAAGACTTGGAGAAAAAAGTTGACGTTTCAAAGCAAGAAAAGAAAAGGTTGGAGTCAGTGATGGATTATAGATTTATGCAGTACCATCTGAGATTAAGAGGAATAGAACAAAAAGAAGATGAAAATATACATGAAGTGGTGATTGCCTCGCTAACGGAATACTTGGAGTTAGAAGAAGGTGAGATTTATTCGAGATTTGACTATATATACCGAGTGAATTCATTATATGCAGAGAAAAAGAAATTACCAAAGGATGTGATTGTACAATTGACGACGCAAAAGTTGAAAGATGAAATTTTTAAGAAGCAATTTAATCAGGCTTTGATGATTGATGGGAAGAAGATAATAATAATGAGAGAACTCCCAAGAGCGATCTTACTGGAGAGGAAGAAGTACAAAAAGTTAGTGGACAAACTCAAAGAATTAAATATCAGATTCAGATGGGAAATTCCACAAGGGCTGACCTTTACCTACCAAGCTTTGAGATACACAATTAGAAATATGAATGAATGTTACAGATTTAAGGCGGACAATATAACTGATTTTGGTGACATTTAAGACAAGACACTATGGATTACAAATTTTTATCGTGGAATGTGAATGGGCTAAATTCACCCAATAAGAGAAAATTGGTGAGACATTGGTTGGAAAAGCAAAAATGTAACATAATTTGTTTACAAGAAACACATATTAAAAAACAGGACTTTAAATATTTGATAAATAAAAAACTTGGAGAAGAATTTTATTCCTTGGCATCCAAAAAAATCAAAGGAACGGTAATTTATGTAAAGAAAGACTTGGATCCAAAAGAATTTTTTTGTGACAAAGACGGTAGATATATTGGTGTAGAAATAACGATGCATCAGAAAAAGACTTTAATTGTTAATGTTTATGCTCCTAATGGAGCAAAAGAAATTTTTTTTAATGATTTGATGAGTGATTTGGATCAGGTGAGCTACAAGCAAATACTCATGGCGGGAGACTTTAACGGTACTGTAAATAACAAACTGGATTGACAATCTAAAAAAGGAGATGATAAGATCGGAAAATTACCTAAGTTTTTTTTTAAGTTGATGGACCAGGAAAAATTTGAGGATGTTTGGAGAAAACTGAAGGATTTTACTTTTTATTCGAATAGACATAACTCTTTCTCAAGGATTTATATGATTTGGATGTCAGGTGAATTGATATTGAAAACTCAAAAGGTTGAGATTTTGCCCAAGATTTATTCAGATCATAGTCCATTACTTTGGATGTCTAAAGAAAGATTAATACAAAGATGTTGGAGATTAAATGAAGATTTATTGGATAAGAAAATTGTTTTAGAGACTTTAAATAAAGAAACGCATGCATTTTTCCAAATGAATTTAAACAAAGAAACGAAAATTCAGACGGTATGGGATACATATAAAGCAGTGATGAGAGGATTACTTATATCATTGAATGCTGGTGATAAAAAAGAAAGATTAAAGAAACAGAAGGATTTAGTAGAGAAAATACAACAAAAAGAGACAGAGTTAAAGAAGAAACCAGGGAAGAAAAAAATTATCAGAGAAATACAAATCTTGAAAGAACAACTGAATGAGATTGCAAACCGTGAAATGTATTGGAATTTAAAGAAACTGCAAGAAAAGTCATTTGAAGGACCAAATAAACCAGGAAAATTTTTGGCTTGGCAATTAAAAAACTGAAGGGAGAAGAGGTCAATAACTAAAATAATAGATGAGGGCAAATAATTTACGGATATAAATGGTATTAAGCGTGCATTTTTTAAGTATTATGCTAAATTATTCCAAAAAAAGAAGATTGATTTGGAAAAAATAAAGAACTATTTAGATAAAGTGAAGTTACCAGAGATTAAAGAAAAAAATAAAGAATTGTTGAATGCTAAAATTCAAAAGGAAGAGATACATAGAGTGATAGAAGATGCAAAATTGGGGAACGCTCCGGGACCAGACAAATTTACTGCAAAATTCTATAAAAAAATGAAAGAGGAGCTTACCCCGATTTTTGAACTTCTGTTAAATAAAATTAGAGAAACCAAAAAGATTCCGGATACTTGGAAGGAAGCTAATATTTCGCTTATACCGAAAGAAGGTCAAGAATCAACAAATGTTAAGAACTATAGGCCGATCTCTCTTCTTAACAACGATTATAAACTTTTTGCCAAAATAATTTCTGAGAGAGTGAAGAACTATCTGAAGGATGTAATATCCGAGGAACAAGCGGGATTTTTGCCAAATAGACAGATTGGAGACAATGTAAGAATGGTCATTGATGCAATTGAATATTATGATAAACACCCCGAAAAAGAAGTTGGATTTTTGTTTGTGGATGCAGAAAAAGCTTTTGACAATTTAAATTGGGATTTTATGTTTCAAGTGTTTGAAAAAATGGATATTGGACAACCTTTTATGAATGTGATTGAAGCAATATACTCTGATCAGAAGGCAACGTTAAATGTAAATAAGTCTATGACGGAATATTTTAGAGTTAAAAAAGGAACAAGACAAGGATGTCCCTTATCCCCATTGTTGTTCATCTGGATTCTAGAAGTTTTATTGGGGAAAATAAGAGATGATAAAGACATTAAGGGACTTACTTTAAGAGGTTTTTCATACAAATATAGAGCTTTTGCGGACGATGTGATGTTTGTGGTTGAAGAGCCAAGGCGGAATTTACCGATATTATTGGATGCAATAAACAATTTGGAGACCTGGCAGGTTTCTATGTTAACAAAAATAAAACTAAAGTGTTGTGTAAGAATATGATAAAAGAACAACAATTGAAGTTGCAAGAGGAAATACAGTGTGAAGTAGTCAAAAAAACTAAATAGGAATTGACGTGACAATGAAGAATATAGATCTTTTTAAGAACAACTACGAGAAGCTTTGGACTAAGATACAAGAGGATATCAAAAAATGGGACACTTTGAATTTGTCGCTTTTGGGGAGGATATCGGTGGTCAAAATGAATATTTTACCTCGTTTAATGTTTCTGTTTCAGACCATTCCGATAGTTCGAGATCTCAAGGTGTTCAATCAATGGCAAAAAGAAATATCGAAGTTTGTATGGGGAGGGAAGAAACCAAGGATTAAAATGAAGATTTTATGTGATGCAAAAGACAGAGGAGGTTTTCAATTACCGAATTTAAGACTTTATCATGAAGAGGCGTGTCTAACATGGTTAGCGCAATGGATTAATTTAGACAATCAAAAGGCGTTGGCGTTGGAGGGACATGATTGTAAGTTTGGATGGCACGCCTATTTATGGTATGAAAAGGCCAAAATGGATAATTTTTTTAAGCACCACTATATAAGAAGATAACTATTTGAGACGTGGAATAGATATAGAAGATTTTTTTTGGAGCAAAGACCATTGTGGATTGTGCCGGCAGAAGTACTGAAACCAATATCAAGATATAAAGGTGAAGATTGGTTACCATAGGGAGCGGTGGCGCAGGCGGTTAAACGCCTGCCAGTAACATCTATCTATGGACAGCAGCTACAGCTGTTCAAATCCCACCACGGCCAGTGTGAGCAACTGGCCCTTGTCCCAGCTCCCGCCAACCCAGCGGCTCGAAATCGCCGATTAACACCTTTGCGCAAGTAGATGAATGGGTACCTACCTTAGTTGGGTAGGGGGCACCCTCCCCCGTCGAGGGGGCTGCTGGAGTGTCAAAGACTGGCAGAGAGGCGAGGCGGCGAGTAAGCGGCTGGAAGATGGCGTCCTGGTACAGCTCGAATGACGGAAGCAGACGGCGGCGGAGAGGCGGAGTCGGATGACGTGGGGAAAGCGGACGGCACAGGCGCGACGGAGCCGGAAGGACAGAGCTGCAGCCGTGCCAGAGTGCGCCACACGTCGGAGGGGCCTGGCTGACTCTCCGCAGGAGTGACCGTCGAAATGGAGCCAGAAGACAGCCGAGAGACATCGAGCCGAGGAACGCCGACCCGAAGACCGTCCGGTACCTCCACTGGGTGCTGATGGGGACTGTCCCCCACCCTGTGTTCTGTGGCCATAGATTAGGTATGAGAATCAAAAAGTGTAAGCCGCCCAGAGACCCCCTAGCGGGGGTTCGTGCAGGGTAATAAATCGAATGATAAATAAAAATAAATAAATAAATATCGAGATATTTTGAAGATAGAAGGAAAGACTATTGAATTAAAACCAAGAGAGGAGTTAGACTTTAAATATGATTGGTTGAATTATAGACAGATCTATGACCTATTTGTAACTGATAAAAAGAAATATGGTTTTAGGGGAAAAAAATAATGAAATGGAATGTGTTTGGGTAGAAATGGGAAAAAAGATGATTTCTAGAATTTATAAGATTTTGTTAGTATGGTATACGGAGGAAGAAACGGTAAAAGAGCAAATGATAAAGTGGGCTGTAAATATGAATAAAGAAATACGTATGTCAACTTGGGAATATTTATGGAAATATTCAATGGAAATTTCGAATTGTACTAACTTGAAAGAAAATTGCTATAAAATGATGTATAGATGGTATATGACCCCAAAGAAAATTGCTAATATGAATGTAAATATGTCTAATAAGTGTTGGAAGTGTAAGAAACATGAAGGCTCTTTTTACCATATGTGGTGGACATGCGAGAAAGCGGTGACATTTTGGACGGAGGTCCATAATGAAATGCAAAAAATATTGAATTGTCAATTTAAAAAAGAACCAGAAATATTGCTTCTAGGTCTTAAGATGGAAGAGTTAAATGTTGCTAAAAGAACTTTGTTTTGGTATTTGATAACAACTGCTAGAATGACATATGCGCAGTTTTAGAAACAAGATAAAATCCCCGAGGTATGGGATTGGATAAAGAAAGTACTTTTTATGGCCGAAATGGACAAACTGACAACAAAACTGAATGACAAAGATACTATGAGTTGTCAAAATTGAAAATGTAAATATAAGGTTACCGAAGATATTATATGATTAAGGAATATGATAGTTTTAACTATGATGATATAAAAAATGATTGAAAGGTTTAAGCATTGCGGGAAGCCAAGACTGTGGGGGGGGAGGGGAAAAGAAAGGATATATATGAGAATGATTTGTAATACTGAAAATGTTGTTATATCCGGTATAATAAAATTTTGTGTACAAAAAAGAAAAGAAAAGAAAAAGAAAATAGAATTTTTATATTCTGCTAACTGGGAGAAGTGTAATATTTAAAATACAATGTTTTGCTGTTACAGCTGTTAAAGAAGAAGAGAAGAAGAGAATGGATTTATACCCCGCCCTTCACTACCCAAAGGAGTCTCAGAGCGGCTTTCAACCTCCTTTCCCTTCCCCACAACAGACACCCTGTGAGGTTGGTGGGGCTGAGAGAGCTCAGACAGAAACTGCTCTTTGTCAAGAAGAGCTGTGCCAGAACTATGGCTTGCCCAAGGTCATCTAGCAGGTGCAAGCGGAGGAGTGAGGAATCAAACCCGGTTCTCCCAGATTAGAGTCCGCGGACTTAGCCACCACACCAAATTCAATCGGTATTTCTTAAATGCTAATACGGTAGATGGTATCATAAACAGGAATATAAGCGGTTATTTTGAAATATGCCAGTGAATATGCAGGAGGAGCAGCAACCAGAGACGGTTATTGCCCATTTGCCCTCTCTGGGGACTTCTGTGGGCTATTAGTTGGCCACTGCAGGAAACAGGAAGCTGGCTTAGCTAGTTTTAGTATTATCCAGCAGGGCTTTTCTTTCATAAATAAAACAATTACTTGTGTTCTCAGTAAGGCGATGAGAGCGATGTGGAAGAAGAGGAACCTCAAGGTAGTAAAGATACGGATGATAGAGCTAAGGAAAAGGATAGAAGAAGGAGAAGGGCCAATGCACTATCGCTACAAGTTATAACTAGACAGAAAGCAAGACTCTATAGAGAACGTAATAAAAATGGAAAGAAGGAGTGATTTGAACATTTTGTCGGTGAATGTGAATGGTTTGAATAGCCCCCAGAAGAGAAAGAGGATTATTAAACAACTAAGTAAAACTAATTCTGAGATTGTTTGTATACAAGAAACACATATAAGAAAGCAAGATGTTAAATACCTGAATTCAGCAAAACTAGGAAAGGTGTTTTATGCAGCAGACGATAAGAAGAAGAGAGGGGTTGCTATCTATGTTAAAGAAAGGCTAAATCCTGAACCTGTGTATGCCTCACTAGACGGGAGAATAGTCGCTATTTCTGTAACAAGGAACAATAAAAGACTTTTAGTTGTGAATATATATGCTCCTAACCAAAATCAGGAATCATTCTACAAGCGACTTCAAATTATAATGGCTGAGCAGTTCTCCCAGATTAGAGTCCCCGCACTTATCTACAATGCCGAACTGGCTCACAACAAATGAGTCATTTGCTGTGCTCGCCAGGACCTGAAAGATCCAGATTTTCTCTGGCCTCCTCTATAGTCAAGAGCAGAGAAGAAAAGCGCTTTTATTGTGGCTAGCACAATCTCACTCAGAATAGCTTTCCAGCTTTGGGTTAGGCATATAGCTGTTCTCTGCCTCCCCTTCTTGTCCTATAAATCCCCTCCCTATTTACCTGCTCTGTATTGCCCCCAAATGGAGGAATCACACCCAATGAAACCACAGCCTATTGAGAATAAGAAACTGTGCTGTATCAGTAAAATTATTTACTAGATTTATTTTACTAGATTACATTGGTGAGATATTCCTTTAACTTCTGTGACTGACTTCTTAATTATGTCAGCTGTAAACACTTTTGTGTAACTTCTGTAACACCTCTATGCTGTGTACTATAGCTTTACTAATTCAGAAGACAAGTTTACAGTAAAGGAGAATAGATCTACTTAAAGCACATACAATGTTTTGTGAGTGTGAATTCTAAAAGAGCTGATAAGTGAATTGTATTTTTAGTAGGCTTAAATAATATCACACTTACAATTACAATGTACTGAATGCAATTTTTTTTATGATGTTATAGACACTTATAATGGGGTTTCCCCACTTTGGGTATGTGTCTACCATCGAGTCTTGGCTGAGGGAAAGTCCCCACAACTTGAAATGAGCAACAAATGACTCCTTAGGTAGAAATCTCTTCAGATTCTACACAGGAATTTGTACTGAACTTATAGAATAATAATGTTTAGACTATACCTATATGGTTTTCCATTTAAATTTTTAGAATTTTTTTGATAAGTTACCGCTTGATGTCTAAATGTGCAAAAAAGCAAAATAAGAGAAAAAAGTAAGGAAACATAATTGGTTTGATAACCTACTTTATTTTTTGCACACCATATAACAGTTTCTTGTTCTCAATAGGCTGCTCTATATTGCATACAGGACCCCAAGAAAGAAGGGGGACTGTGGTATCAGCGGCCTGAAGCTGACCATACTCGATTTGTTATATTTGTGACGGCTGCTTTGATTTGGTCTGCTATAGGGAATAAGCACATCATGCAAATGTGGGTTTTGTTGCCAGGACATACATGGCCCAGAATAGTTTGGGTGTGATTTCTTTGTTGGGAATGATGGTGAATTTCTTTCACTTCTTCTTGTCCATATAGTAACTCAAGTAACATTCTGCTTGAGCAAGGACTTTTTCCGCTCTCTCCTGCAATACTGGAGCCTTTGGGCACTCATTCAAATTAACAGGCAGTAGGTTCAGAAACACAAAAGGAAGTAGCTGTTCACACAGTTGCCACATATCTTGTGGAATCACTGACGGTTATAAAAGTGGATTAGACAAGTTAATGAAGTAAAGGTATGGCTCTTGGCCACGGAAGCTATTGTGTAGTGGGTTGACCGCATGGCTAGGCTCTTGCAGCTCCCATAAAATGCTGCACGCTTGACTCTTACACAACTAAGACAAAGACAAATGGCCAGGAGGCCAACTATATACATATCCAGGGGACAGCCCTGGATCCCATTGGGGGGTTTGAACTTCCCTCCCATGTTTCTATTGGCTCCCGGTTGGAGAGACCAGGAGCCTAGTTCCCATTGTTCACCCAGGGTCAAGCTCTGGGTAGTCGCTGGCCCCTGGTGGCGGCCAGTGGACACAACATCCCTCCCCCATCTTTCGTCCCCCCCCTTATGTCACATAGTCCTTTAGGTACGCCGGGGGCCGCCGCTCTCTGGTGGAGCGTCTGGGGCTCGGAATACGGACCTCGGGGGCTCCGTCCCCCGTGCTGGGGAGCGCCTGTGGTGCCGTCCCCCCCGGCTCAATGCCTCCTTAGTTGTCCGGAACATCCTTTCCGCCTGGCCGTTCGTCGCGGGGTGGAAAGGTGCCGACCTGATGTGTTTGATCAGGTTGCTGCTCAGGAACTGCTGGAACTCCTCTGACGTGAACGCCATCCTGTTGTCTGAGACGATGGTGTCAGGGAGTCCGTGGGTGGCGAAAATCTCCCAGAGGGCCCTTATGGTCACTTTAGTGGATGTTGCCGAAACGGGGCTTATCTCCAGCCACTTCGAGTAGGAATCCACAGTTACCAGGAACAACAGACCCTGGAATGGTCCGGCGAAGTCTATGTGTAGCCGGGACCAAGGGGTTCGTGTGGACTCCCACGACTGGGCTGGTGCCCCCGGTGGGCTGGGTCGGACGGTCTGGCAGGACTGGCAGCGTTTCACCCAAGCCTCGACTTCCCCGTTGATGCCTGGCCACCACATGTAGCTCCTTGCGAGGGCTTTCATCCGCACGATGCCCGGATGTGCTTCATGCAGGGCCTTGAGAACCTTTAGCCGGAGGGCGCCGGGGACCACAACCCTGTCGCCCCACAGCAGGCAGCCTTTGTGTGCCGACAACTCCTCTCGGTGGGCCATGAATGCCATGAACTCGGGGCCCTCAGTCTTCCCCGGCCACCCCCTCACCACCCAGCCGTGCACCTGGGATATGATGGGGTCCCGGGCCGAGCGGCGAGCAATGTCAGCCGCCTGAAGGGGTTCCTCTGGCAGCCCCTCCAGCTGAAGGACGAGGTGCGCAGGGGTCGGGTTCTCCACCCCCTCCGGAAGGGACCGACGGCTCAGCGTGTCTTCGTGGCCCATCGCTTTCCCGGGGCGATGCTCTAGCTTGTACTCGTAGGCCGCCAAGAAAATGGACCATCGCAAGACCCGGGGAGAGATGACCTGGGGGATCCGGCGATCGGGCGCAAACAGGCCAAGCAGCGGTTTGTGGTCCATGGCGATGGTGAAAGGCCGGCCGTAAACAAAATCGTGGAACTTCTTGACCCCCACAACAATGGCCAGTCCTTCCCGATCTATCTGGGCGTAGTTCCGCTCGGCCGCAGATAGGGTGCGCAAGTAATACGCCACTGGGACCTCCCGGCCCTCAGGGAGACGATGCGCCAGTACTGCCCCCATGCTGTAAGGAGAGGCGTCGCATGCCAAGACGACCGGCAGAGCCTTGTTGAAATGGGCCAGGACCGAGTTCGAGATCAAGAGTTCCTTGACGTACCGGAAAGTGTCCGCCTGGCGGGGCCCCCATACCCAGGGGGCCTGCTTGTCTAGAAGGCAATGTAGGGGTTTCGCTACCGCTGCCTTGTGGGGCAGAAAGGCGTGGTAGAAATTGAGGATCCCCAAGAACACCTGCAGTTCCACTTTGGATTTCGGGGGTGGGGCTTCCACGATAGCCTTGACCTTATCCCTGGTTGGGTGGAGGCCGTCCGGGTCCACCGTGAACCCCAGGAAGTCCACAGACGGCACCCCCAACCTACACTTGTCCAGTTTCACCTTTAGACCCGCCTCCTAGAAACGCTGGAGCAACGTGTGGAGGCGGTCCGCGAAGTCGGCCGGCGTCGCAGCGGCAATCAGCACATCATCGAAGAAAGGGGTGACGCCGGGGATTCCTTTAAGCAAAGAGTCCATCAATTGTTGAAAAAGTCCCGGTGCCACGCTCACCCCCAAATTGTAGCCACTTGATCCTAAACGCCCCCCGGTGGGTCACGATCGTTTGTGCTTCAGCAGTCGCCTCATCTACCGGCAACTGCTGGTAAGCCTGGGCGAGATCCAGTTTACCAAATATCTTTGCCCCTCCCAAAGTGGCCAGTATGTGGCTGACTACCGGGACCGGATACGCGTGGTCCTGTAGTGCCTTGTTTTGCGTACATTTGTAGTCCACGCAGATGCGGACCCCCCCATTCGGCTTTTCGACCACGACTATAGGGGTCTCCCACGCCACGTGGGAAACCGGTTCCAGGGCGCCCTGGGCTACAAGGCGATCCAGTTCTGCGTCAATTTTAGGCTTGACCGACAGCGGAACTGTCCTGGCACGCATGCGAATGGGGGCCACCTTGAGGTCTAGCCGTAGGGACACTGGGGGGCCTGTATATTTGCCCAGGGAGTTGTCAAAAATGGCTGGAAACTCTCCACATATCTCTCTGAAGTCCTGGGCTGAGCAAAGCTGGACACCCTCTACTGAAATCCCCAGGGGCTCAAACCAGGCGCGACCCAACAAGCTGACCAGGTCTCCCTTCACCACAATTAAGTCTAGCTGGCTCTGGAACTTCCCGTACTACACCCGAAATGTCCCGACCCCTTTTATCGGCACCCAGTTCCACTGAAAGTCCATGAGCGTGATGGGGGATGCTCGCAATCGGGGGCCCCCCTTTGGGCATAAGCGCTTCAGCGTGGCCTTGGAGATTATAGAGGCCGCCGAGCCCGAGTCTATTTCCATGGTGCAAGGGGACCCCTCAATCGTTACGGTGGCAAGAATTTTAGGGGCGGGAGATTTGCCAGGGAGTTGCAGTACCTTTTCTGCTGTGTGCGTGAGGTGGTAGAGTTCTTCGGCCCCGGCGGCATCCTCGCAGTGTGCTTCCGCTCTGCGATGCACTGGCGGTGCCTTCTTGGACTTGGAGCGGCACACACGAGCGATGTGGCCAGTCCGCCCGCAGTTCCGGCAGGTTGTGTCGCGGAACTGGCATGACTTTCTCTCATGGTTCTCGCCGCAGCTTGCGCAGTTGGCAGCTGCGGCACGAGGTCATTCACGGCCGAGTGAGCAACGCTTGGGGCTTGTGTAGGCCCGGTGGGCCTCTTGCTTCTTGGGGTCATTTCGCTCGACCTGCTGGGCCGCAGATGTGGTGGGGTGCGTTCGCTCCCAAGTGATGGCGGAAGATAGGGCCGAAGCGAGGGTGACGTCCTCTTACTCCGCAATCCGCCGCTTGAGCTTCTGCTCCCTCAATCCCGCAACAAAATGGTCGTGAAGGGCCCCGTCGAGGTGCGCCCCGAAGTTACAGTCAGTGGCCAAGCGATGGAGCTCCGTGAGGAACTCTGCGACCGTTTCCCGGGTGAGTTGGCTCCGGTTGTAGAACGCCAACCGACAGGTCATCTCCGATGGCTTCGGAGCATAGCGGTTTTGGACTGCCTTGACGATCTGTTCGAATGAGCAGGCATCCAGGTCCTTCGGGGAAGTAGTCCTTCGGCTAGGGCCACGACGTCGGTTCCGCAGGAGGCAAACAGCCGTCACCTTGTAGAAAGCGAGCGCGGACTTCACGCCTCGTACCCAGGCACCCCAGTTTTGCGGGCATGCCGTATCGAAGGGCGGCAGCAGGCCTGGACCGGACACGGTTGCCATCGCGCTACATGGGGCTGGAGCTGGGGGCGGCGCTTGGGCCTGCTGGGGTGGATCGGTTTCTCTGGGCGACTCGCACATCGGTCAGCTGTGGAGCTGTGTGCCTTCAGACGCCGTTCGGCCGGGTTGGCCTAACGCTAAATCCCATCCTCATTGCCACTATTGTGTAGTGGGTTGACCGCATGGCTAGGCTCTTGCAGCTCCCATAATATGCTGCATGCTTGACTCTAACACAACTAAGACAAAGACAAACGGCCAGGAGGCCAACTATATACATATCCAGCGGACAGCCTTGGATCCCATTGGGGGGTTTGAACTTCCCTCCCATGTTTCTATTGGCTCCCGGTTGGAGAGCCCAGGAGCCCAGTTCCCATTGTTCACCCAGGGTCAAGCTCTGGGTAGTCGCTGTCCCCTAGTGGCGGCCAGCGGACACAACAGAAGCTGAATGGGATCCTCATGTTTGGACACAATATACCTGTCCAGGTTGCTCCTTAAATGCACAGGCAAGCTTTGATGGAGCTCCTAATCCCACGATGGGTAGTCTTCTCTGGGTTGGGAAATACCTGGAGATTTGGGGGTGGGGGTGGAGCCCGGGGAGGGCGGGGCTTGGGGAGGGGAGAGATCTCAGTGGGGTATGAAACGTCATCAGTCCATCCTCCAAAGCTGCCATTTTCTCCTCTGTGGTCTATCTGGAGTTTGGCAATCCTAGGTAGGACTGAGGCTGGTTACCAGGACCAGAATCCTGCAGGTACTTACAGCTGGACTTAGTCCAGCGTCCTTCAAATCCTCATGATGGATCCTGATTGTTGCAAGCCTTGTGGGTGGAGGAGAAGTCCCGAGCAGCCAAGCAGGGGCTCTCTCTCTGCCACTAGAACTGAGCTTCTCCCCAGGCTCCCCCCCAGCCACTCTGGTGTAGTGGTTAAGTGCACGGACTCTAATCTGGGAGAACCGGGTTTGATTCCCCACTCCTCCACTTGCACCTACTGGATGACCTTGGGCAAGCCATAGTTCTGACAAGAGCTGTCCTTGAAAAAGAGCAGTTTCTGTCAAGAGCAATCTCAGCCCCACCTACCTCACAGGG
>NW_015171659.1:46563-46783 GCF_001447785.1 Gekko japonicus
GGGAATAAATCCAATCTATCCTCTTCCTCTTCTTCTTCTCCGCTACTGGGGCTCTGGGGGGTGCCCTTGGGATCCCTGGAAAAGGGCAGGTTTCACAAATGGGTACTTCTGTGGCTCCCAAGTCCAGCTTTGGTTTTTTGGTCGTGGTCTTGGCGGGTAGCCTGCATTCTGGATGTCTAAGGGACTGTAGGGTGTTCTTGATCTCAGTCTCTGTAGGATT
>NW_015171659.1:46882-47181 GCF_001447785.1 Gekko japonicus
CCCTGATAATACCTCTCAATGCAAATTATTCAGAGGCAACTGTTGGCCTTTCATGCATCATGGTCTACCACGGCGAGAAGCAGAATGCTGGACCAGATGGACCATTAGTCTGATCCATCAAAACTACTCTTATGTCCTTAAGGGTGACTATGGTGAAAGTAACCGCCGTGCAGTTAAAGTACCCGCCGTGCTGTCTCACTTTGCAGTGTCTTCAGTCCTGTCAAAAGTCGAACTTGCTTGCAGCAGCGTATCAGCACATGGGGCCGATGCCTCCTGTCCTTCAGGTAAGTCATTTACTG
>NW_015171659.1:48476-51064 GCF_001447785.1 Gekko japonicus
GGCAAAAATTGTCCGGCTTGCTTTGTGACGGAGGAACGCTGATGTAACGCTAAGTTTCTTAATCAATTCTGGTCTAAAGCTAGGGATGCCCCCCCCCCCACAAAACGATGCTGCTGGAGCTGGGATTTCTACAGGAAGATGGGTTTCTTAATGTTTCTTTTATTCAGACATCATAAATCCCACATTTCCCCTATCTTAAAAAAGTTGGTGTTAATTCGGCAGCCCTTTATATAATTTCTGACTGTAATAAGTGTCTGTTTGTCACCTGTATCAGGAGTCTGCAACTGATGGTTCTAAAGCCATACGTGGCTCAGTTTGGGACCAAAATACGGCTGTTTGAAAAAGCAAATAATATTTAAGTTAAGGAATATTGGAAAGGAAGGTGAGATGCTAAAATGTTAGGCAAGGATTTTTATGGGACTAAGTGTATGCTAGTACACGGGGGAAAAAACTGCACAGGGTGCTTGTCAGGGTCAACAAAATGCAGGTCCAAGCACACTCTTTAGGAAAGGTTATGCTTTATTGGAATACAGTTTTGTTGCCAAGTAGTACAGGAACATTTTCAGGAATAACAATTAATGCAAGGAACTCCATACATATACGCTGATGCCTCATCTAGCTGAGCAAGTGAAATCCAAGCTCTCCCAGGGGAATTCTCCTGGCGGGACATTACATAATACACGGGAGACTCTCCCGATCCCCTGAGAGCAGAAATATTCACACCCGTAATGGAATGCAAGCCCTCTCATCTCTTCAAGGCTACATAGATAACGCTGTCTGGCTGAGCCAGTTTGCATGGCTCAAAGATCGCCTCCCTTAAGTTACCCATGGCAGCTAAGGAAAGCAAGCAAGCAAGTATGTAAGCAGGCATGCGCGCATGCGCTAAGGTCAAGGACGAAAGAAAGCAAAGAAAACATGGCAGTTAGCTGACATCCTGCCCCTTCAAAAGAAAATCAACCCCCCGAATATCCGGGAGACCTCCTGGTTTCCCCAGGAGACCTTCGTGAAAATCACGCAAGAGGTCCAGGGGCCCGACTATCCCCTGCTTCCACCCATTCCCAGTGTTGGGGACCAAAGTGCACCCACTCCATTTGGTAATACTACCATCCACATTTCAGTTCAGAATCCAGAATGTTAGAAATCTCGTAATTTTCTTCACCCTCCACCAAAAGAGGGGGAGGCACCGCCAGTTCCGGGTGCCTTCGATTAGAATCCGGACTGGGTGTCAAAAGGCTGAAATGGAAAATCGGATGGACATGTTTTAGATTTTTAGGCGATTCCAACTCCACCGTCACCTGATTTATCAGCCTGACAACCTTAAAAGGTCCGATGTACTTCCATGCCAATTTCCGACAGGACTGGGACAGTCTCAAGTTCTTTGTGGACACATACGCATAATCCCCAGACTGCAGAACCCATCCCTCCACCCTTTTCTAATCATCCTGGTGCTTGTAATCTGCCTTGGCAGCTTCCAATGTTTCTCAAATCCCCGGCCATGAGTCTCTCATCGTTTTAAACCATTCCATTGCATCACCCCCCTTCCCTGGAGCTGTGGAGAGGAAGGGGACCGGGGGGCTGTCATAGTCCAGTGCAGCTTTGGACGGTGAAACACTCGTGGATGAATGGTGTGCGTTATTATAACAATATTCAGCCTAGGGCAGCAAGTCAACCCAATCGTCTTGTTGAAAGTTTGTGAAGCAGCGCAAATATTGCTCTAGGGTTTGATTGATCCGTTCCGTTTGTCTGTCAGTCCTTGGGTGGAAAGCACTGCTTAAGGCACGCTCCACCCCCATAAGGGTAATCAGCTCCCCCCAAAATTTTGAAACAAATTGGGAGCCATGATCCGTGATTATCTTGGTTGGCAAAGTGTGAAGCCTAAATACATGTTGAAGGAAGGCTTTAGCTAGCGACCGAGCTGTTGGGAAATTGGGGAATGGGATGAAATGCACTTGCTTGGAAAATAGGTCAATGACTACCCAGATTACCGACATGGATTTGCTAGGTGGTAAATCCATGATAAAATCCATAGAAATCACCTCCCATGGTCTACTGGGAGTCGGCAATGGTTTTAACAACCTTGGTGTTTTCCCCAGCCGGGGTTTACACATGATGCAAGTTTTCCAGGAGTGCATGTACAGAGATAGATCCTTGCGCATGTGCGGCCACCAGAACTGGTGCTGCAAAAGATGCAATGATTTTTCAAATCCCAAGTGGCCCGCTGGTTTAGATCCATGCACCAGCTGAGCTCTGAGCAGGAGCAGGAGACAGAGGGGTGAGTGGTTTTTTACTTGCTTTCAGCTGAGAGGATTCAGCTGAGGATATTGGTGGGAGAACTGGTCTGGGAGTGTGGGGAAGCGCTTAGAGTTGTTGCAGATTCCTGGCTGCTTGAGCGAGGGAGAGGAAAGGGCATTGTTTGACTGTGGTTGACTGCAATTGAGAGGAAAAGGAAGGGGCATTGTTTTGCATGTGATTGAGTGCCTGGGTGCATTTGAATAGCTGCTACCCGCCCTCTGCTGGGGGAGGCCTCTATTTAAGGAAGCACCTTGCCAGAGGCAGAGGAGACCCAGCTGAGCTCTGAGCAGGAGCAG
>NW_015171659.1:51173-51277 GCF_001447785.1 Gekko japonicus
TTGAGAGAGGGAGAGGAAAGGGCTGTGATTGACTGCAATTGAGAGGAAAAGGAAGGGGCATTGTTTTGCATGTGATTGAGTGCCTGGGTGCAATTGAATAGCCG
>NW_015171659.1:51287-51453 GCF_001447785.1 Gekko japonicus
GTGCAATTGAATAGCCGCCCTCTGCTGGGGGAGGCCTCTATTTAAGGAAGCACCTTGCCAGAGGCAGAGGAGACCCAGCTGAGCTCTGAGCAGGAGCAGGAGACAGAGGGGTGAGTGGTTTTTTACTAGCTTTCAGCTGAGAGGATTCAGCTGAGGATATTGGTGG
>NW_015171659.1:54079-57155 GCF_001447785.1 Gekko japonicus
AAAATCAGCCTCTATTCCTGAGGACTGGAAGGTAGCTACTGTCACTCCCATCTTTAAAAAGGGTTCCAGAGGAGATCCGGGAAATTACAGGCCAGTCAGTCTGACGTCGATACCGGGTAAATTGGTGGAAACCGTTATTAAGGAAAGAATTAGTAGGCACATAGATGAACAAAACCTATTGAGGCAGACTCAGCACGGTTTCTGTAAGGGAAGATCTTGTCTCACTAACCTGTTAGTGTTCTTTGAGGGGGTGAACAAACATGTGGACAAGGGGGATCCAATAGATATTGTTTACCTTGACTTCCAGAAAGCTTTTGATAAAGTTCCTCATCAAAGGCTCCTAAGTAAGCTCAAAAATCATGGGATAAAAGGACAAGTCCTTTTATGGATCAAAAAATGGCTAATTAATAGAAACTGGATGGGCCATTGGCCTGATCCAACATTGGCATCTCTTATGTTCTTATGTTCTTAACACCTCCCCCCGCAATAGTTCTGGAACAAACAGTCTGTTGTCCTTATACCAGCAGCCATTGTCCCATTGAACCAAATCCCCTGCCACCCTCACTTTCTCCCTGTCAGACCCTGAGAGGGTGGAGGGAAACTTGGCTTCTGAATGTTGTGGTAGGCGGGACAAAGCATCTGCGAGGGAGTTTGATTTGCCTGGGAACTGGTGCAAGGTGAACTGAAACTTTGAGGAAAAAATCAGCCCACCAAAGTTGCTTAGCGTTCAAATTGCGAGGGGTGCGGAGCACTTTGAGGTTTTTATGATTTGTCCATACTTCAAATGGTACCCGTGCCCCCTCCAACCAATGTCTCCAAGTACAGAGTGCCAGGTGGATTGCCCCAGCTTCCTTATCCCACACCGACCAGGTTCTTTCTGTGTTATTAAATTTGCGGGACACATATGCAAGGGGATGGAGCTTGCCATTTGCCCCTTCTTGCAAGATCGCACCACCCATAGCGACGTCTGAAGCGTCCACTTGGACCACAATTTTTTTTGTCTCATCAGGGTGCACCAACACCGGTTCTGTTGTAAACAAAGCTTTTAATCGATTGAATGCTTCTTGGCATTCAGGAGTCCACGCCTCTTGCGTCCAAGCCAACAAGGTTCTTGGGTCCCATGCACCCATGACGGTGTTCCGGATCTTGGTATTCAGCCCCAAACGATATTGCTGTGCTAGTACCAGGTCGGACCAATCACGGATTTTAGTGGCCTGCCATTGAAATTTGGTCGAGTACTCTCTGTCAACTCTCCTTGCTTGAATGTGCGGAGGAACGCTTCCGTCTTCTCGGCCTCAATGCGGTCCTTGAACCGGGCTCTTAGCGCCCACATTAACGCATCTACGCTTCCCAACTCCACTGCATCCAGGTTGTGAAGACTCAAATACCAGCTGGTCACCACCCCCCGCAAACGAGAAGCGATAAAGTCCACCTGTTGCTCCTCGTCTGGGAACAAATGAGCCCGCCTCTCCACAAACATCATGATCCGTACAATAAAAAAGGAGAGGTGCTCCGGATCGCCATCAAAGGTAACATCCAGTAAGTCTTTGGGTCGCGGCAAGGCTGGTGGAACAACAGGGACCACGGGTTGCAGCCCCGGGGGTAGTGGAGGTGCCGTCGATGCAGGCAGTGGAGGAGGTGGCAGAGGACTTGGTTGGCCAGGTCCTGGCCTCGGAATGGGGGGAACTACCGGGGGGGCCTTGGGCAGCCCTTTGGGTCTGTACCGCCTGGGCCACTATCTCCAGTAAGGTCTGGAGCAATTGTCTCATGTCCCGCATTATCATGCGGCAATCCAGTTCTAGGCTATCCAGGCTCCAATCTACGTCCCTTCCCGGACTTAACGAAGACCTCGATGGAAACGTGATTGGTCTGCCTGGGGTCTTCCCGAAACTTCCTGAGCTCGACCGGGGGTCAAAAATAGTGTCCCGACTGCGACTGCCCGGCATCGACCAGGTAGTCTGCGTGGGGTCCCCCAAATGATGGCAAAAATCCCTCTCCTTGCGGCGGTAGGTTACTCCCTACCTGAAATGCACGGGGATGAACGACAGTGCCGTCCAAGGGGTGGCTCCTTCAGCTATAGACACCGGGCCCCCAGGGCTTTCAGTCGTCAGCGGGGCTATCATCACTGGCTCTCCCGTTCCCGAGGTTGTCAGGGGAGGAGTCCTGGCACCGTAGTAGACACCAGGGTAGACGCCGTGATAGGCACCAGGGTAGGCGTACCACCAGATCCACTCATCTCGGCTGGGAGAGACTCGGCCCGATGGACGGAAGAAGATTCCTGACAATTCTGTCAGGGTCAACAACATTTAGGTTCAAGCACACTCTTCAGGAAAGGTTATGCTATATTGGAATACAGTTTTGTTGCCAAGTAGTACAGGAACATTGTCAGGAATAAAGATTAATGCAAGGAACTCAATACATATACTCTGATGCCTTACCTAGCTGAGCAAGTGAAATCCAAGCGCTCCCAGGGGAATTCTCCTGGTGGGACATCACATCATACGCAGGAGACTCCTCTTAACCCCTGAGAGCAGAAATATTCACACCCATAGTGGAATGCAAGCCCTCTCACCTCTTCAAGGCTACATAGACAATGCTGTCTGGCTGAGCCAGTTTGCATGGCTCAAAGAGCGCCTCCCCTAAGTTACCCACGGCAGCTAAGCAAAGCAAGCGAGCAAGTATGTGGTAAGGTCAGGGACGGAAGAAAGCAAAGAAGAAGAAGAAGATGAAGAAGAAGAAGAAGAAGAAGAAGAAGAGATTGGATTTATACCCTGCCCTTCACTACCCAAGGGAGTCTCAGAGCGCCTTACAAACTCTTTTCCCTTCCTCTCCCCACAACAGACACCCTGTGAGGTAGGTGGGGCTGAGAGAACTTGACAGAAGCTGCTCTTTTTCAAGAACACCTGTGCCAGAGTTATGGCTTTCCCAAGGTCATCCAGCCAGGTGCAAGTGGAGGAGTGGGGAATCAAACCCAGTTCTCCAAGATTAGAGTCCACGCACTTAACCACTACACCAAACCACTACACCAAAGAAAAAATGACAGCTACCTGACACTACTCTTGTGTATGTTTATTTT
>NW_015171660.1:0-749 GCF_001447785.1 Gekko japonicus
ATCAGTCCGAGTGGGAGCTTCACAGAGAGATTTGGAGTAATGTCGAAGGATCTGTTTGCAACAGCGCATAACAGTCAACTTCCGATGTTCTTTTCCAGGACAGTAAGCGAGGGGGCCATAGGGACAGACGCGTTAAACTGCGACTGGCCTCCAGGACTAGGGTACGCGTTTCCACCAATTCAGGTACTACCCAGGACATTGCAGAAGGTTCGTCAGCAACAGGCAGAGGTGGTGCTGGTGGTGCCATGGTGGCCAAGAAGGGCATGGTTTTCTGAACTCAGAAGAATGTCCGTTCAGAACCCGTGGAGGTTGCCTCTACGGAAGGACTTGTTACGGCAGGGAGTGGTGTGCCATCCTCAACCGGGGATGTTCAAACTCACTGCCTGGAGGTTGAGCGGGAAGGTTTAATGACACTGGGGTATTCTCAGGGGGTAGTTTAAACCTTATCGGCTTCTAGGAAAACGTCCACTAACAGAGTTTATAATGTGGCCTGGAGGATTTTCCAAAAGTGGTGTCAAAATAACAAGCTGAATCCGTTCCAGGGGTCGGTAAAGAGCTTGTTAGGTTTTTTACAGGAGGGTTTAGATAAGGGTTTGAGTACTAGCACCCTTAGGAGACAGGTAGCAGCTATTTCAGCCGTTTTGGGAGTGAAAGGAGGTCGTTCTCTGTCTCGTCACCGACATGTGAAACGTTTTCTTAGGGGAGCGTCTCTAATCAACCCTCCCACAGTACATAGGTTTCCTACCTGG
>NW_015171660.1:1037-16037 GCF_001447785.1 Gekko japonicus
CACAAGACAAGAGCGGTTTGCTGGGAAGTGGTACCCAATCATGCAGTACCTCTCAAAGCAACAATTCATCTCCTCTGAGTGGTCCCATTTTGCAGAATGGATTTGATTTACTTCATTATCATTTTTTGCAGTCTATTTTTCCCTGTGCATCTTTTTTCGTGTGCGTATAGTCTACATAGAAGATGTACATCATACAAACTCTGTATTTGGACAACTGTTTTACTTATTGAATGTCGCTAAGTTTATGTTATACAATGTTTACTGTTCTTATTCTACGAAAGGCTTACAGCGGAATGCTTGTAGGTTACTCGAAAGGTTGAGTAACGGAAGATTTGTTTCACTTACCGTGAAGCTTCCTTTCTCGGTGGTTCGGCAGCGGGACAGTCCGGCCCGCCCAGTTGTGTGGGGGTTTTCTGTCAGACGGGAGTGTGGAGTCTGGTGCAGGACATTGGTGGGGGAACCTGACTGCATGTATTGTTGGAGGTGTCTCGGGGGACAACTGATGTGAATTGTGTCCACTGGGACGTCCATGGTTAATTCTGTGTGTTCAATGAAGTTATGGTTTAACTTATGTTTGGAGTTCTCTTCTGTGGGAGAGGTGGTCTTCCTGTTACCTTTCAGATGAGGTGCGGGCTCATGTATGACCTGGGGAAGCACAGGAGGATAAGCCCCGCCTCACAGGAATCAAAGTCTGGAGCCGACCCTGCAGGAAGGGGGCGGAGCTTATCCCAATAGTACGGACTGTCCCGCTGCCGAACCACCGAGAAAGGAAGCTTCACGGTAAGTGAAACAAATCTTCCGTTACTCAACCTTTCGAGTAACCTACAAGCATTCCGCTGTAAGCCTTTCGTAGAATAAGAACAGTAAACATTGTATAACATAAACTTAGTTGCATCTGCCAAGATGTATAACTAATAGTATTTTATATACTAGGAATAGAGACGGTGGCCTTGGCGTTCCTTGCCTAGAGAAATTGGTTCCAGTAATTCAAATGAGAAGGATGTGGAGAATAGTGCAATCAGAGGATGACACAATTAAAAAATTCTGTATTAAGGGAGGGTTACAGGAGAAGTTTGACAAGGTATGGCTGAAGGTGGGAGGAGCTGCGGATGCCATCCCAAATATTTTTGAAAATAAGATAGAAGTCTTAAAGGATTCGGAAAGTTTGGGTTTTGGTCTTTGGGACTATTGTGAGGTGGAATTTGAGCGGTGGACATCCTTGGTCTGTCAAGGCAAGGGTGTCCAGTTGTTTAGGGATGATGGTATTAGTAATGCTTGGTTAAGTGATAGTAGGGGGTTCTCTAGTAGGGATTTTATAACCGCACTTAAGATAAGGGCAAATGTTATCCCTACTAGGGAGTTTGTAACAAGAGGTGCTCAGGAAGGACCTAGGAATTGTAGGTATTGTGATGCCAGGGTAGAGGCAGTGTCGCATATTTTGGGACAATGCCCAAGTATGCAGAAAATGAGGATATATTGGCACAATAGGATCTGTGCGTTATTGGTGGATGAAGCGAAAGCCTTGGGGTGGAAGATCGACCACGAACCACATGTGAGGAATAAAGGAAATTTTCTTAGGAAGCCGGACTTGGTCTTAGTCAGAGATGGGAGGGCACTGGTGGTAGATGTGACTATACATTATGAATATGAACGGAACAGTTTAGTGCAGGCAGCAAAAGAAAAGGTTCAATATTACGGTGAACTGGAAGAACAGATTAAACATCTCACAGGTGCAGATGTAGAATTCTTTGGTTTCCCAGTTGGAGCCAGAGGAAAATGGACCATCCAAAATAACCGTTTATTATGAAAACTGGGTATGTGCCCAGGGAGAAGGACTTCGTTTGCTACGCTGGTTTCAAGACGGGCCCTTTTGTATCCCATCAATATGGTCCATACTTTTGTTAATTCCGATTGGGAGGTGGGTGGGTGAGGTCAACTTGGTAAAGATGGTGGGTAATTTGTCGTAGCTCTCAGTTAATTTGATTTGGCACTTGCACGTTTTTGACCATTATTCAATTTTCACTTTACTGAATCTCGTAATGATTACATTTGCTGATATCGCAAATTCCATCTTGCGAATCAACACGGCCATGCGTGCACTATGGTTTGACATCAGTCATTAAAACATGGACGAGCCATGGACACCTGACCAGCATCAGCAACTCGAAATTGGGTCTGTAAATAGCCAAATGCCTCATCATCTAATGGTAGTAGTTGTGCTAGGAGAGAAAAGAGGGTACATGCGCTGCGCCTGATGGGCAAGTTGTATTCCGTTGATCTGGATTTACTATCGGAGTTGGTTAGGCTGGTGGACACGGAAGAATGGAGGTGTGCCCAGAGGAGAGAGGAGTGGCCTGCAAGGTGGTGTCTGACCTCATCTGAGGAAGAGCAGTGTTGGTGAATTCTAGGACATGGGTTGGCACCCGTAGACTGGACTAGCCTTCGGAATGTTTTATTGGTGTCAGGAGATGGAGTATGTTTGCGTGTGCGTGTATAGATAGATTTTCCCAGCACTAATCTGGTTTTTAAACGCTTTGATGTATGTGTATGGGCGTTGTGTCTGCCTTATTTGTATATACTAATAAATGTTGTTGCGGACAAGACCAGCAGTGGGGTCTCGTAATGATTACATTGCCGAAATCGTACATACCAACAGGTACAAAACAACACGGCCATGCATGCACTATGATTGACGATGGTCTTTAAACGTGTGGACAGGCCACAGATGTCTGACCACCATCATTAACCCGAAAGAGGGACATCCCAGTCCAATTAAACTAGCCAAATGCCTCGTCATCTAATTGTAGTAGTTGTGCTAGGAGAGGAAAGAGGGTACATGCAATATATGTGATTCCTCATTTACTATACTCGGTTGACCATATGGATTCTCCTATAATTAAATTGAGGATATTGGATGATATTATTATGGCTAAGGTGAAAGAATGGTTGCACCTCCCAGCATATGCTACCAATAGTTTACTCTATACGAGAATATGTGATGGGGACCTTGGAGTGGCTCAGTTAGAAAAGGTTGAAAAGGTTGTATCGAATAGCTCAATCAGATGATGTAGTCATTAGAGAAATTTGTCGATCTGCTGATATACAAGGAGAATTTAAGAATCTTTGGATTGAATTAGGAGGATGTGGAGAAGATGTTCCAGATCTTGCATGTTATTGTGAAAAAAAGACTGAATGTCCATTGCCCAGGGATTATAGGGATGCTGAATTTGAGCGATGGTGCTCTTTGATTAGTCAGGGAAGTGGAATTGCAGTATTTGAAAAAGATGTTATTAGCAATGCTTGGATCGGGTGATAAAGTTGGCTTTTCTGAGAAGAACTATATTATGGCTCTAAAGATGCAGGCTAATATTTTACCAACATGTGAATCACTATGATTCCATCTTCACCTGGCCCTGGATGAGGGAACATCAGCGTTTCCCTGGAGCAGATGATGCTGAACAGTTGAAATACCCCCTCTCCCCCATAGGGATCCGTGGGAGGACACCTGGCCTCCCTTTTCGCCCATAGGAAATAATGGAAGTAGACCTGGACTGTGTAGGAGTAGACCTGGACTCTCTTTCCCCCCATTGGAAACTGTGGGAGTGGACCTGACCCCTCTTTTCCCCCATTGGAAACCATGGGAGTAGACCTGGACACCCTGTCCCCCATGGGAATCTACGGGATTAGACCTGGCCTCCCTCTTCCCCATAGGGATCAATGGCAGTAGACCTACACCCCACTTCCGTTCCACCATTCACCTCGACTGGAAAACCTCATTCCCCCCCAGCCTACGCCCCCTCCCCACAGACCCCACCTCACGGACACCCTCTCCTGCCTGCTCCCCCGCCTCCCAGGATTGATTCTCACCCCCTCCCCCTCCCCGGGCTTAATTCCCCTCCACAGGAGAAGACCCGGACTACCTCACCCCCAAAGGAAACCAGGGAAGTAGACCTGGACTCCCTTTCCCCATACGGATCCACGGGAGTACACCTGGACTCTATTCCCCCCCCCCATTGGAAACCATAGGAGAAGCCTAGGGCGCGGGCGCGGGTGGAGCCGCCGCGGGTGCAGATCTTGGTGGTAGTAGCAAATATTCAAACGAGAGCTTTGAAGGCCGAAGTGGAGAAGGGTTCCATGTGAACAGCAGTTGAACATGGGTCAGTCGGTCCTGAGAGATAGGCGAGTGCCGTTCCGAAGGGACGGGCGATGGCCTCCGTTGCCCTCGGCCGATCGAAAGGGAGTCGGGTTCAGATCCCCGAATCCGGAGTGGCGGAGACGGGCGCCGCGAGGCGTCCAGTGCGGTGACGCAAACGATCCCGGAGAAGCCGGCGGGAGCCCCGGGGAGAGTTCTCTTTTCTTTGTGAAGGGCAGGGCGCCCTGGAATGGGTTCGCCCCGAGAGAGGGGCCCGAGCCTTGGAAAGCGTCGCGGTTCCGGCGGCGTCCGGTGAGCTCTCGCCGGCCCTTGAAAATCCGGGGGAGAGGGTGTAAATCTCGCGCCGGGCCGTACCCATATCCGCAGCAGGTCTCCAAGGTGAACAGCCTCTGGCATGTTGGAACAATGTAGGTAAGGGAAGTCGGCAAGCCGGATCCGTAACTTCGGGATAAGGATTGGCTCTGAGGGCTGGGCCGGTCAGGCTGGGGCGCGAAGTGGGGCTGGGCGCACGCCGCGGCTGGAAGAGGCGCCAACCCCCACCTGCCCGGGCGGGGGCGCGGCGGCGACTCTGGACGCGCACCGGGCCCTTCCTGTGGATCGCCTCAGCTGCGGTGGGTGTCGCCCGGCCCTCCCCCGCCGTGGGGACGGGGCTGGCCGGCGTCCCGCCTCAGCCGGCGCCTAGCAGCTGACTTAGAACTGGCGCGGATCAGGGGAATCTGACTGTTTAAAACAAAGCATCGCGAAGGCCCGCGGTGGGTGTTGACGCGATGTGATTTCGTCCCAGTGCTCTGAATGTCAAAGTGAAGAAATTCAATGAAGCGCGGGTAAACGGCGGGAGTAACTATGACTCTCTTAAGGCGGGAGTAACTATGACTCTAGGTCTGGTTGCAGGGAGCAGCAGATAATTGGAACCACCGCCTCCGCGCGGTCCCGCTGGAAACTGAGTGTTCTCAGGCTAAGCGTGGTTTCGCTGCCCCCACTTTTAACACCTTTTATTAGCGCTGGTAGATTGTACTATATACCATATTGGTATGGCTAGTTACAATCTTTGTAGCCCGCATTGCCCCTATTACTATGTATGGGGGACCACACTGCCATTGTCGTGGACAAGCAGTGCCAATCTGTGTCAATTATACCTCCGCAAGTTGACTACAAATAAGATCTCAATAGGATGCCAGACAACTGGAACTGATGAGATCTATGAGAGAGAGACAAATGATACCGATTGTGACAAATCGCTACTGGATGTGACAAGTCCGAATTCTCTCCAGAAGGATGAGATTGACAAGATCAGGACATATACTGCCCCTATACGGGAAGCATTACCGGATGTGACAAACCATACGATAAATAGGATTAGTGAGATTAATGAGATTGGTGAAGCTAGTCCTAGAATTATTAGCATACAACCACCGGAAGATCCCCTCGAGGAGGTCACCGGAGGGGGTTTGGCGGAAGATGTTGTCGAGGAGGGGCTGCCCAGTGTCGCGGAAGAATGTTGCGAGGAGGATAAAGGAGAAAAGAAGTCGATTGTTGTTTATCTACCAGCAGATAGATTGGAATGTCCGGCCTGTAAAGATATGTTTGTGAAGCCTTCTGTACTTCAAACACACTTAATAAGGTGCCACGGGGATTTAGATTGTGCATTCGGATGTCGCTTATGCGACAGAGTTAGAAAAACCAGTCAGTCCATTTTGATCCACTTAAGTAAATGCAAAGGTAAGACTTCAGACCCGAAAGAATTGAATGGAGATTTTGTGTGTGAGTATTGTAAGCGAAGTTTCTCTTCCCAGACTGGAGTATCTCAACACAAGCGACATGAACATCCTGAAGAGAGGAATGAAGAATGAAAGAATATGGTTATGAAAGTAAGGGAGTCACAAAGAGGGAAGGCTAAGGGTTGTTGGACTATAGAGGAAGAGGAAGCATTGAAGGTCTTAGAACGAAAATATGAAGGTGTTAGGAAGATTAACGAAATTATTGCGTCGCAATTAAAGAGTAAGACCGGCTAGCAGATAGCATGTAAACGGAAAGATCTTCGAGATAAAATGTTAAAGAAGAAAGGAAATCAGGAAGTAAAAGAAGCAGGTTGTGAAGATCTGAAGGTTGAAAAGAAGGTAGTTAGAAAAGTTGAGAAGATTAAAGATGGATATAGGAAGTTGTATAAGAACGGTTTGGTAAGTTTTAAGTATATTCCTGGAATAGAGAAGATCTTGAAGGAGTGGTATGAGGGTAAGGAAGGAGTTGAGGAAGGAATAGAAAATGTGACTATTGACTGTTTGATTAAGTTTTTGTCTGAGCCAAGGAAAAAATATAGAAGATGTGTTGGTAGGAAGAGAAGGAAGGGAATAAAGAGGAATTGGATGCGGAAGCGGGCGAGGAAACGTTTGCACTATCGAGAAACACAGCAGCTGTATGAGAAAGATAGAAAAAGGTTGATATCATTGATTCTAGATGGTAGAGAAGAACACAGTTGTGAGAATGATCTAGAGGAAGTGTATAAAGTGTTTTATGATAAGCTGCAAATTGCAACTCAATTTACAGGACTAGGTAGTTTTGAGGCATCTGATATAGCGCAGAATAAATATTTTCAAGAGTTGGTGACGACTGAAGAATGAAAGAATGGCTGCACTTACCACCTTGCACTACAAACAGTCTATTCTACACAAAGATATGTGATGGAGCCTAGTGAGATGTGTAAATATCTAGGTATTATGATAAATCCTTGGAGTGGAATTAGGAATAGTGATTGGGAAGAGCAACTGGCAATATGGCTTACTAATCTTTTTAAGGCCAGATTAAAGACAACACAAAGAATGAATTTATTAAAAGCATATGTAATTCCACGTTTACTATATTCCGTAGATCATACAGAATCTCCCATGGTTAAATTGAGGAAACTAGATGACATGATTAGGTCCAGGATGAAAGAATGGCTGCACTTACCACCTTGCACTACAAACAGTCTATTCTACACAAAGATATGTGATGGAGGCCTTGGAGTGGCCCAATTAGAAAAATTAGTACCATTGCTTCGTCTAAAAAGATTATATCGTATTGCCCAGTCGGATGATTTAGCTATTAGGGAAGTGTGTAGGTCAATGAATTTGCAAAGTGAGTTTATGAAGCTTTGGACTGAACTTGGGGGATGTGAAGATGAGGCTCCTGATATAACACGCTACTGTGGATTTAAGACCATCTGCCCAATGCCTAGAGATTATAGGGATACCGAGTTTGAACTATGGTGTTCACTGATCTGCCAGGGAAGTGGGGTTGTAGTCTTTGGTAAAGATACGATTAGTAATGCTTGGATTAGTAATAGAATTGGTCTATCGGAAAGAGACTATATTATGACACTAAAGATGCGGATGAATGTTCTACCGACACGAGAATTCCTAGGACGGGGAAAGCAGGACCATCGGAGATCATGTCGTAAGTGTGGTGCAAAATTAGAACTGATATCGCACATTTTGGGCCAATGTCCTGCTGTCCAGAAACTTCGCATCTTAAGGCATAACAAAATCTGTGCTCTGTTAGCGAAAGAGGCAAAAGAACTAAACTGGATGGTCCATCATGAACCTCACCTAAGAAATAAGAAGTGTGAACTTCGAAAACCTGATCTAGTGTTCTGTAAAGGTGATGTAGCTATAGTGGTAGACGTAACGATCCGCTTTGAACACCATAGACATTCTTTAGAAGAGGCGGCGATGGAAAAAGTCGCTTATTATAAAGAATTAGAAGATTAGTAAGGTGATGTTTTATGGTTTCCCAATTGGAGCAAGAGGAAAGTGGTATGCGCAGAATGATCAACTGTTAAAGATTCTTGGATTATTGGATAGTCATGGCAACTGGGTAGCTAGATTATTAGCGCGTCGGGCGCTAGTATATTCAATTGATATTATTAAAACATTTATGAGTGCCTAACACTGGATTGACTTACTAACCCCCGTGGTGTGACGCAACGCTGTGTGGCGGTACCAGGGCTCTTTTATTCCAGCGCTATTTTAGAGCTATATTTCTTTTAATTTTCATTATTTTAGGACGATGGCATTTTCTTAATGGTCGGAAATAGTCTGGACGGGCCAGAGAGGTCTGACCAACCTCGGTAACTCGAAACCGTAGAGTCTTTCTCTAAACTAATTACGACTATCATTAAATAGCCAAATGCCTCGTCATCTAATTAGTGACGCGCATGAATTGATGAACGAGATTCCCACTGTTACCTGAACCGGTCCAAAGATGGTTCTGGGAGCCCAGGTTAACTCTGCTTACAGAGGGTGGGCGGTGCGTGAGTTCTAAACCCGTGTATCCAGAGGTCAGATTGGTGTCTGAAGGCTTGCTATTTCCCAAGGAAGTCAGACAACACACTAAGTTTATGAATAAATGTTGCCTTTTTACTAAAGCAGTTTCTTCAAACAAACAAAAACAGATGCATACAAGATTCACACAAGCTCCTTAGTTACAATAGCATATAGAAACAATTAAAGCATGGAAAATAACAAAAGCATCAAATAAGGGGAATGACTTCACAGGTAGGCGGCTAATACTTATCTGAGGTCCGCTGAGAAGAAATCTCCTCTTAGGAAAGAAGGGCACCTAACGTATCAACTGGTGAACTCTGAACACACAAAGGCTGGTCCTGCCAAGCCACGTGCGCGTTCCCTGGTCGCGACTCCGGGGAACTTAGAGAGTCACCTGAAGCACCTTAGTGCTCTAAGGGGAAGAAGCAGAAGCTGGAGAGAGAGTGAAACAAAGCCACGTTCTCTTTTTACCAGCTCTGTTCTGGGCATGGTCTTACCTGCCATAAATCCTGGGGTCCGTCCTCTATTCTAAGGCTATAGGTCCACTACGGGGTGACGTCCTAATGAGGGGCAGTGGGCAATATGAGGATATTCTATCCCTACATCAAAGCGGGGGCCATGTGGTGATGTGTGAACCTCCGTTTCCCTTGGCAACCTTTGGAGTAGAGATGAGCCTGGTCCTCAGAGCAATAAACAGTATTGTCTTTTGATGCCCAAACCAGATAGCAAAGAGGGAACCACAGCCAAGGGAACGGGCTTGGCAGAATCAGCGGGGAAAGAAGACCCTGTTGAGCTTGACTCTAGTCTGGCACTGTGAAGAGACATGAGAGGTGTAGAATAAGTGGGAGGCCCGCCCGGGCTGCCGGTGAAATACCACTACTCTGATCATTTTTTCACTTACCCGGTGAGGCGGGGGGGCGAGCCCCAAGGGGCTCTCACTTCTGGCTCCAAGCGCCCAGCTCCGGGGACAGCATCAGGTGGGGAGTTTGACTGGGGCGGTACACCTGTCAAACCGTAACACAGGTGTCCTAAGGCGAGCTCAGGGAGGACGGAAACCTCCCGCGGAGCAGAAGGGCAAAAGCTCACTTGATCTTGATTTTCAGTATGAATACAGACCGTGAAAGCGGGGCCTCACGATCCTTCTGACTTTTTGGGTTTTAAGCAGGAGGTGTCAGAAAAGTTACCACAGGGGAGGATCCGGTTCCGGTGGCGATGAGGATAGACATGAGGAGTTTGAGCTCCCTGCGAAATTCCTTCCTTGACAGTTTTTGGAGGTGAATAACAGCTACAAACGTGTTCTTTTGGAGAAAGAAACACAAAGCAGGAAGCTTATCTTTGAATCCATGTGGGAATGGCAACCCCATATGGAATTGAAAAGGTGCTTCAAGGCAGGGACTGTTGAGGATGCCCGGCAAGACGCCGAGGGGAAAGCCGCACCATAAAGAACCATAAAGGAGTCAGCAATATAAAGAAACACAACGATAAATGGACAATTGAAAGCTAAGTAGTTCTAAATTTAAATAATAAGTTTAAGCAGGGTAGAGAGGAGTGGCCAGTGGACGGGGCTCTAGATAAAGGGAGGGGGGTAGTGTGCGAACGACGGGAAAGCAGCCACTAACTTTTTTCAACCCCAAATAACTGAAAATATCTCGAGGGAAAGAGCATTGTTAAAATAAATAAGAAAGGAAGCTGCAACAGTAAGGGAAAGAATCATACTTGCAGGTAGTACGCTTGTTTGGTTATTTTCTTTTCAGGTCTGTCCTCGAGAGTAGAAGCCCGGTGTTGCCGTTTGAGAGAGAGAGAAAGAGGTCCCGGCTGGTCGAGTGAGGTAGAGGAGGAGGCGTGGACGAGCAGCGTTGGGGAGCGGCGAAAGGAGGTCGAGCAGAATCGAGAGCCAATTGGAAGATGACTGGAGCCGAGCCGAGCCGAGGAGCAATGGGACGAGATTGAGTGGAGACCAGAGCAGAGGGCGGAGCCGAGGAGACCAAGGAGACCAGATTGGGAGACGCCAATAGGAGAGGTGGGCCGTGCGGGGACGAGGAGGAACTAAGGGAGCCGAGGGCGAGTGAAACAACAGGAGCCGAACAAGGGCTAGGCAAGCACGACAGGAGGAGAGCGGATAGAACGGAGGCGTGGCTAGAAATTATCCTTTAAGAGACTTAAGACGGACTAGAAGTTGTCAAAGTAAAACATTAAAGTAAAACGTATAAAGACTGGAAGGGGAGAATGAAAGAGAGGGAAAGCGATAAATTGACCCCTTGGCTTAACAGAAAGATAGAGAGTTAAATTAAGAGTGTAAGAAGTGTAAGAAGCATCATTATAATACACATACACACCTAGACATACAACATTGGAAATTGATAAATGGCTACAGGGAGTAGTGGTATTAGCGGAGTTAGAAGATATTCTATAAAATCCCCCAGCCAGGCTACCATACAAAGTCATTTAAAACCTAACACAATGAGTACCACACAAATAAACACAAAGGAATTTAAGAACTTAATACAGGAATGCTTTGCGACAGAAATGAAAAATTTTGCCGAAGTGACCTTGCCACCACTAATTAGGAAAGAAATGGAACCAATACAAACACAGATACAGAATTTAACAGAGCAAATCAGTACTGAGACAGAAGAAATTAAGAAACAAATACAAGAGAACAAACAGGAAATATTAAAGATAGCAACAGATTATAGCAATATGGAAGGGAAAATGGAAGGCATAGAAGTAGAAGTACAAGAAGTCAAATCTAAAACAGAACAAATTGAAGAAGCTCTATTAGGACTAGAGATGGAAAAAGCATCCTTAATAATAAGGTGCCAAAATGTGCCGGAAAGTATTAATGAAAACCTAAAAGAAGAAATGATAAAAAGTATCTCCAGTCAACTACAAGTGGGCACGGAAGAAGAGTTGGGAAAAGAAATAGATCAAATCTATAGGAAAAACAGCTCTTATGCGAGAAAGCATAAGGTACCCAGAGAGGTGTATATAAAATTCGTGAGGAAAAGTATGAGAGACAAAATTTTGCAAGAAACAAACAGAACTGAAGTAAGTGTCCAAAATATGGAAATTAAATTTTTAAAAGAAGTACCATGGAGAATTCGAGAGAAGAGACAAAAATATATGACTCTAACAAAACTATTGAGAGACAATGACATACAATATAGATGGTGGAACCCGGAAGGGGTACTGTTTACCTATGATGGAAGAAGACAAAAGCTGGATTCGATCTTTAAAGTAGAGGATTTCTTAGAAAGATATGGCGAAAATCTAGGATGGCAAAGTATATGGCAAAGTGAAAATGATAGTGAAACAGAGGAAGGAGAAGAAGTAAGGGAAGAATCAGAGGCAGGAAAAGAGAAACCAGAAAAGAAAAAACGAGGCAAGAAAACTAATTATACACCACGACATATAGTAACCAGATACCAGAACAAGGCAAAAAAACAGGAAAAGAGAACATAAAAAGCTATGGAAAAACCAAAAACTCTTAAAATCTTTTCAGCAAACATTAACGGTTTGAATAGTCAAACCAAAAGGAGAATTTTTCATCAACTGAAAAAGGAACGATATGAAATAATATGTTTACAAGAAACGCACATAAGAACGAAAGATCGAAAATTCTTGGAAAACAAAAAATTAGGAGATCTTTTTGTAGCATCTGACATAATTAAAAAAGAGGGGTGGCGATATATGTCAAAGAACATCTCAATCCAGAACTGATATATAGCTCAGAGGATGGAAGAATAGTGGCAATAAAGATAATGAGGCAACAGAAAAACCTTCTGATTGTGAACATTTACGCCCCAAATCAGAAACAAGAACAATTTTTTCAAAGTTTACAGAATTTATTAATAGACTATAATAACATGGAAATCTGTATAATAGGAGATTTCAGTGCGGTATGGGATGAGAAAAAAGATAGGAAATCTAACAGGAGAACAGGAAATAATTTGTCAAAAGAATTTTTGCAGCTGGCGGAAGAACACAGATTAATAGATGTATGGAGAGTAAGAAATGTAGAAAAAAGGGACTACACATATTATTCAGCAAGACATAACTCTTGGTCCAGGATTGATATGGCCTGGTTATCAACAACATCAGTCCCAGAGATAATAGAAGCAGAGATACTCCCGAACACAGATGCAGATCACAGCCCATTAATTATAACACTAAAAGATAAATATAGAAATCGAAGATGGAGAGTGAACAAAAACTTATTAAAAGACAAGGAATTTGATAAAAGAATGCAAGAAGAGTTCACAGAATTTTAAAAAAGAAATAAGCAACCGGAAATGAAGATTGGAATAGTCTGGGACACCTTCAAAGCTTTTTTAAGAGGATGCTTTATAAATCAAGAAGCGTGGAAGAAGAAACAAAGAATGAAAGAATATGGAAAGATAACTCAGCAAATTGGGAAGGAAGAAGCAAAACTAAAAAACAATATAAGAGGAATAGAAGAAATAAAATCATGAAATGAACCTATTATTGACACAGGAGATTGCCAGAAACATAGAATCTGTAAAGCATTATTATTTTGCGAATGCCAACAAGCCAACGAGATGGTTGGCTTACAATATAAAAAAGCAAGAAGAAAGAAAGATAATAAAAGCTTTAAAAGATAAAGATGGGATAGAGAAACATAACATATCAGAGATGAAGAACGTAGTGGAAGAGTTCTATAATAAGTTATATCATCAAGGAGAACAAGATAAGGATTTGATATGGAAATATATTGAAAATCAAACTACTAAGAAGTTCAATGAAGCACAGAGAAAAATGCTAAATGATCCTATCACCATATGTGAAATCAATGAGGCGCTAAAAAGACAAAAGAAAAATAAATCACCAGGGCCGGATGGAATACCAGTGGAAATCTATCAAAGATATGAAGAACAATTGATGCTAATATTAAAGGAACTATTACAAAATATTAGTAAAACAGGGGAAATTCCTGAATCATGGACACAGGCAACAATAACAATAATACATACACCAAATACAGATTATAGAAACATTAAGAATTATAGACCAATCTCACTTCTGAATACGGATTACAAGATCTTCGCCTCAATACTGGTGGCAGGATTGAAGAGAATATTAATACAAACAATACATCAGGATCAGGATAACATTCAAATAATATTGAATGTTTTGGAATATTACGAACTCAGACAAAGAAGTAGCATTATTATTTTTGGACGCGGAGAAAGCTTTCGATAATGTTAGTTGGGAGTTCATGTTACAAAAATTAGAAGTACGGAACTCGGGAGAAAGCTTTCTCACTGATTAAAGTGATATATAAAACTCAAGTGGTAAAGGTATTAGTGAATAATGACATGACACAGGACATACAAATTCAAAAAGGGACGAGACAAGGATGTCCCCTATCTCCGCTGTTATTTATTTTCACCTTAGAGTCGTTGATAGAACAAGTAAGGAACAACATGTTAATTAAAGGACTAAAAATTAAAGGTGAAGAGTTTAAGCTTCAAGCCTATGCAGATGATTTAGTATTTATCCTAGAAGATCCAACAGCATCAATTATGATTTTGATACAGACAATACAAGAATATGGTGTATTAGCAGGATTGAAAATTAATTTTAATAAAACGAAGATAATGACAAAAAACTGTACAAAGAGGCAAATGGATAACATACAAGAACTGTCTAAGATGGAAATAGTAAAAAAGATCAAATATTTAGGAATTACAATAACAAACAGAAATATTACCTTAAAAGATGACAATTACAATAAATTACTTAAAGAAGTGACAAGAGACGTAGAAAAGTGGAAAGATTTGAAGATATCTTTAATGGGCAGAATTGCAGTTGTAAAAATGAATATCTTACCCAGAACATCCCAATATTAAGGAAAGATAATTTCTTTAAAGATCTTGGGGAAAAGTGTGATAAATTTATATGGAATAATAAAAAAGCGAGAATAAACCGGAAAAATATGCAGGATAAAAAAGAAAGGGGTGGCTTCGGAGTACCAAACTGAAATTTATACTACAAAGCGGCCGCATTGACATGGATAAAGGAATAGATAACACTAGAAAATAACAGATTATTAAAGTTGGAAGGACATAACTTAGTAGTGGGCTGGCACAAATATGTGTGGTACGAAGAAGTCAAAGTCATTAAAAATTTCTTACAACATACAATAAGGGGATCACTGATGAAAGTATGGAAAGATATTAAAACAAGATTCTATTTAAAAACTCCAAAATGGGTGGCTACAATAGAAGCCTCAACAATCCCAACAGTGATTGATATCATACGAAGAATTATTGGATAAAAATAATAATTTAAAATCAGAAGAACAATTGTTGAAGCAAAATATAAAATTTTCTTGGTGGGAAAAGACGCAGTTAACCACCAGATACAATATAGATAAGAAAAAGGGCTTCTATAGTGAACGCAATGACTTGGACAAAATATTGTTGTTATCCAGTGACAAATTAATACAAAGACTGTACAAAATGTTAATGGAAGATCATATGTTAGGTGAAGAGGTCAAAGGAACTATGGTAACCTGGACGAAAC
>NW_015171660.1:18948-21448 GCF_001447785.1 Gekko japonicus
GTTGACGCGATGTGATTTCTGCTCAGTGCTCTGAATGTCAAAGTGAAGAAATTCAATGAAGCGTGGGTAAACGGCAGGAGTAACTATGACTCTCTTAATTCCATCTGAGTCATAGTTTGGGGGCCGCACGAAACGTTATATGAGTATGCGACCTCCTCGTGGTCCCCGCCGGGCAACAGCTTATCAGCTGGCTAATAGCGTACTCGCTGCTCCCCCTACCAGTGCTGTTGCTAACCCGACAGATATGCTCTGGGTAGGAAAAAAGGGGCTCATGAACCCGATTGGATATGACACGCACCATAAGATGACAAAGGCTGGTGAGGCATGAGCCGGTTGCCCCAGCGAAACTTGCCAAAGTGACGAAAATGAGATGTTATCTGGACCTTCCTGAATGGTTCCCAGTCGAGCCATTGCTCCTGGGATGAGGAAAGCAGGCGAAAGTAGAAGGAGTGCCCCAAGTGAGAGGGTAGCAGCCCATGTGGCTGTATCGGATCTCGTTGGCGGATGAATGGATGATAGTGAATCTAGGACAATAAGTTGTAAGGCAGGACGTCTGGCCTTTACTGCACGTTTCCCACTTGAAAGAGGGATCCCAAGGAGGATGCTGTCGGATGCTGGATGAGTATTATTCACCGGAAGGAGAATATGCTTCTCGCCTGATTTGCACCTTGCGCTTATCTGTTTGAAATTCTCCATCAGAGTTGGTTTAAGAGAGAGGACACGAAAGAAGAGGAGACTCGCCTAGAGGAGAGAGGAGCGGCTGGAACGGCGGTTGTCTGATCTCATCTGTGGAAGAATCGGTGTCGGATATTCTGTGATGCGGGTTGGTCACCCAGAAACTTGAATATCCGTCGGATTGTTAATGGCGTCTGTAGAAGGAGTATAAGTGCGTGTGTATGATAGTGAAACTTTCCCAGAGCAGTCTGGTTTTTAATGTATGTTGTTTGTATGTGGGCGTTGCGTCTGCCTTACCTGTATATATTTATAAAAGTTGTTGCGGACAAGCCCAGCAGTGGGGTCTCATAATGATTACATTGCCGAAATCGTACATTCCATCAGGTATGAAAAATCACAGCCATGCGCACACTATGGTTTGACGGTACGGTCGTTAAATCCTTGGACGAGCCAAGTGGGTTTGACCTACCCAATTAACTCGAAATTGAGAGTGCCTCATCATCTAATTAGTGACGCGCATGAATGGATGGTTGGTTAAAGAAAGAGGGTCCCTCCCCAAATATTGTAGAAAGTCTGTGTGGTAGTTTTAAACGACGTTTTGAAAATGGGGGGATTAGGCTGTGTAGTTTGTAGGAAGCTGAGCAAGTATTAAGTAGATGGGTTAGAGGAATAGGTAATGTTGAAAAGGATATAGAAGAGCTTACATTTGATGTCATGACTAGATTCCTGGTTGAACCTGGTGAGGTGAAGCTGGGTCGTTTTCTCAGGAAAAAGAGGAGGGTTAAGAGCCATGGCTGGATGAAGCGTAGAGCAAGGAAAAGGTTATGTTATGGTAGAACTCAGGTTCTTTTTAAGACTAAAAGGAAGAACCTGGCGAAATTGGTTTTGGATGGTAGAAAAGATCAGCGTTGTGAGATAAAGTCAAAGGAGATCTTCCATGAGTTTCAGGATAAGTTTGAAACAGTTACTCCCTTTGGAGGATTAGGCCAATTTAAATGTTACCAGCCTGCCTCAAATGATGCGTTTCAAGATCTTATCACTAAAAAGGAAGTTTGGTCTAACTTGGGAGAGATGGATGAAAAAACGGCACCGGGACCTGATGGTATTTGCATCCCGGTAGTAAAGGATATGGATCCTGGGGGTGATGTTTTGACAGATTTGTTTAACCTCTGGTTTGTGACTGGATATGTTCCGCAGGTAGTTAAACTTCGGTCCCTGCCACATGGCAGGGAAAACGACGGTAGAACTGCGGCAAATGTAAGCCGCAGCAAAGTTGAGATGGCGTGGCGGGATCTCACCGATCCCCCGAGCCGTGCCGCATCGCTCCCCGGCACGATCAGATGCCGGGGAGAAAGCAACGGTGCAAAGGGGAGCCTGGCGAACTGCGCATGCTCACACATGCGCAGTTCGGCCAGGAGCTGGGGATGCGCCGGTGCAAGGACGCGCCGGTGATCCCATGGCCAGTGTTGCTGCGGCCCGTCGAAAAGAACCACCTTGTGAGGTGGTTCTTTTTTGGAGCGGCTCAACGTTGGAAGGGACGGATCAGGGACGGAGACGGTACGCTCCCCAGATGTTGATGTGGGATCGCGCCCGCTTGCTCCGCCCCCGTTCCGTCCCGCTCCCGGCCCAAACGGCCTCGTATGGCCCTTGTAAGACAATACTAATTCCCAAGGTTGATGATGAGGAGAAATTGAAGCAGTTGGGAAACTGGCGTCCCTTGACTATTAGTTCTGTTTTGTTGCATTTGTTTTTGAGGATTATTACTAAGCGTTTGGAGAGAGATTGTAAGGTGAATCCTCGTCAGAGAGGCTTTATTGTGGCTCCC
>NW_015171660.1:26448-38948 GCF_001447785.1 Gekko japonicus
AGGAGAAGAAGGAGGATGAGGGAGGAGATGAGAGGGATGGGATAGGTAGTGGGAAGGGAGTGGGGAGGTTAGGGGTAGAAGCGGAAGAATTGTGCGAGGAGGAAGAGAGTTGTAGAAGGGGACAGGGTAGACAGGGTAGACAGGGGGAGGAGGAGATAGAATATAAGGTTTATTTATCACCATGTGAAATGGGGTTGCAAGATCGGGGCCTAGATAAGCATATAATAGGTTTATGAATTCTATGGAAGGGGCCTGTACCAGATTTAAAACATCTGAAGGAGAAACGGCTCCTATTTTGTTCAAGTCAGGGGTGAAACAGGGGGACCCTTTGTCCCCGCTATTGTTTAATATCGCAATGGATCCTTTAATTTCAGAATTGGAGAACTTAGATGGGGGGTTTGAGTTTGGAAATCAGACGATTTCCACCCTGGCGTTTGCGGATGATTTGGCGATATTAAGTAAGGATTGGGCCCATATGGCCCAGTTCCTGGAAGTGGTCGAAGTATTTTGTTCTCTCTCTGGTTTGAAGGTGCAACCGAAAAAATGTCATGGGTTTTTTATAGCACCTAGTAAAGATTCTTATGTGGTAAACAACTGTGATGAATGGTCAGTGGGAGGAGAGAAGCTCCATATGATCCCACCTGGCAGTGAGGGGTGGTATCTGGGAGCCGACCTGGATCCGTGGAGGGGAGTCTGTAAGATCAAGTCGCTGAGTAAATTGGATGCCTGGCTGGTGAAGATCGACCAGACACCTCTTAAGCCGGTGCTAAAACTAGACCATGCCGATGCGTCATCATCAAGCCTGAGCTCGATTGATGGAAACGTTCAGGGATTTGTTAAAAGATGGTTATATCTTCCAAGGTGTACCACCAATAGTTTGTTATATTCTCGAGCACGAGATAGAGGCTTAGGGATTGTATGTTTAGAGAAATTGGTATCATCTATACAGTTGAAACGTTTGTGGAGGGTTGCACAATCTGATGATGAGTGAGTTAGAGAGTTGTGTTTTTTGGGCAGAATGCAAAAGAAATTTGTGAGTCTCTGGCTGAAGTTAGGAGGTTTATTAGATGAGTGTCCAGAGCTTTCAAAGTTGAAAGAGGACCATGTGGAAAAGAGTGATGGTTGGTTTCACAAGTTGAGAGATTACCGGGATGAAGAATTCGAGAGATGGACATCACTGGTCTGTCAGGGAAGTGGTGTCAGGTTATTCGGGAATGATAACATCAGTAACTCATGGTTAAGAGATTGGAGGGGTTTTTCATGCAGGCAGTACATTACCGCCTTGAAGATGAGGGCGAATGTGATACCAACTAGAGAGTTTTGTGCAAGAGGTGGACAAACGGATGTTAGGAGTTGTAGGCATTGTGCGGCGAAGGTGAAATCGCTATCGCACATTTTGGGACAATGCCCAAGTGTGCAGATGATGCGAATCTCCAAGCATAATAAGATTTGTGCATTATTAGTAGAGGAGGCACGGAGGTCAGGATGGAAAATATACCATGAACCACATTTGAAGACTGATAAGAACTTATTAAGGAAGCCAGATTTAGTTTTTGTAAGTGAAGATAGGGCATTAGTAGTGGATGTAACCGTTCGCTATGAATATCAGGAAAATGGTCTAAATCAGGCAGCCAGTGAAAAAGTCCGATACTACTCTGGATTAAAGGAACAGGTTCAACAACTGACCGGCACACAAGTGGTTGAGTTTTACAGATTCCCTGTTGGCGCCAGGGGAAAATGGTGTTCCAGTAACGATTGTCTGTTAAGGAAATTGGGCGTTTGCCCATCACGGAAGAACTGGTTTGTGAAGCTGGTGACACGAACGGCCTTATTATCATCTGTAGATATGATTCATACGTTCGTCAATTCGGATTGGGATGTGGGCGGGTGAGGTCAATTGGTGGTGGGTAGTTGGGCGTAGCTCTCCCTTGTTTTGGTTTTGACACTTGTACATGATTTATGACCTATTTATTTGCTTTTCACTCCCTTCACAGAGTGGGATCTTGTAATGATTCCATTGCCGAATTGTACATACCATCAGGTACGAAACAACACAGCCATGCGCGCACTATGGTTTGACGATAGGTCTTTAAATATATGGACGAGCCATAGACGCTTGACCAGCGTCCCTAATTCAAAATAGGGACATCCTAGTCCCATAACTGAAATAGTCAAGTGCCTCGTCATCTAATTAGTGATGCACATGAATGGATGAACGAGATTCCCACTGTCCCTACCTACTATCTAGTGAAACCACAGCCAAGGGAACGGGCTTGGCAGAATCATCGGGGAAAGAAGACCCTGTTGAGCTTGACTCTAGTCTGGCACTGTGAAGAGACATGAGAGGTGTAGAATAAGTGGGAGGCCCGCCCGGGCCGCCGGTGAAATACCACTACTCTGATTGGTGAGGCGGGGGGGGTGTGCTAGGGAGTTTGGAACAAGGGAGTTTGGAACAAGAGAGTCCCCAGGAAGGACCCAGGAATCGTAGGCATTGCGATTCCAGGATAGAGTCAGTGTCGCATATCTTGGGGCAATGCCCAATTATGCAGAAAATGAGGATGCATCGGCACAATAAGATCAGTGCACTATTGGCAGATGAAGTGAAGTCCTTGGGGTGGGTAGACCAGGCCTCCCCCCATAGGAATCCATGGGGGTAGATCTGGACTCCCTCTCTCCCTTCGGAAAATGCGGGAGTACACCTGGCCTCCCCTTCCTCCATTGGAAACAATATGAGTAGACCTGGAGTCCATATTCCCCATAGGACTCCACGGGGGTAGACCTGGGCTACCTTTTCACCTTGGGACTCCATAGGAATAGACCTGGACTCCTCTTTCCCCCATAGGAATCTATGGGAGTAGACCTGGATTCCCTCTCCCTTTTAGGAATCAATAGGCAATATGGTCTACCGACCTCCGGATTGGGCCTCCCCGCCCGCCGCGGCCGGGTTTCGGTTCCAGGAGATCGCGTGGGAGGTCCCGGTCCCGGCTGGAGCCCAGGTCTACCGACCTCCAGAGGGGACCTCCCTGCCCTCCGCGGCCGGGTTTGGGTTCCCCGTTCGGGGAGGCGGAGGCCAGGCCACCCCCGACATGACGCCTCCTCCTCCTCCTCCAGGAGAGTGTGGCTCCTGCCTACCTGGTTGATCCTGCCAGTAGCATATCCCCATTGGAAACCACGGGAGTAGACCTGGGCTCCCTCTCGCCCATAGGAATCGACAGGGGTAGACTCGGACTCTGTTTTCCCCTATTGGACACAATGGGGTAAACCTGGCCTCCCTTTTCCCCATAGGAAGCAATAGCGGTAGACCTGGCCTCCCTTTGTCCCATTGGAAACAACAGGAGTAGACCTGGTCTCCCTCTCCCCCATAGGAAGCAATGGGAGTAGATCTGGACTCCATGGGAGTAGACCTGGGCTCACTCTCCCCCGAAGGAAGCAATGGGAGTAGACCTGGGCTCCCTTGTGCCCATAGGACTCCATGGGAGTAGACATGGACTCCCCTTTCCCCATAAGGATCCGGCGGAGTAGACCTGGCCTCCCCCCGTTAGAAATTAAATTAAATTAAATGAAGCAGGAGTAACTATGACTCTCTTAGTTACTGGGAACAGCACATAGTCTTTATCCACTGCCTCCTCGTGGCCTCGCTGGAAAAAGGATTTACTAATCCTGGCTAAGTGTGGATAGCTGTCCCCCCCCCTTTTAACATCTGTAACACTGGTTGGTTCTGTCATGTATCATATTGATACGATGGCAAGAAACCTTTGTTGCCCGCAATGCCCCTATTATTTTGCATGGGGGACCACACTGCCATTGACTTGGTCAAGCAGTGCACAATCTAAAGGATTGTAAATTGATGCCTAATAAAGTATCTACGGGTACCCAGATTGTAAATTGATGCCTAATAAAGTATCTACGGGTACCCAGATTTCTGGGTTGAGTGATACTATTAAGAGAGAGACAAGTACTATTAGATATGAGATGTCCAGTTCGATTTAATCGGCTAGACTCCTTTTACCGGAAGTGACTGATCCCACTGAGGTGGTAGATCCGACAGTAAGTATTAACTGATTGGACAACAGAGTTAGGAGTAGTATGGGTAGGGTGTTGGCGGAATATCTTTGCAAGGAGGGAAAGACCATCTACCCTGCGGAAGAATTGGTTGAGGAGGTTTTGGTGGAAACTACCCCGAAAGACTCTTGCGAGGAGGGTTCTGATGTAGATAGGGGATGTAGGTTAGAGGAAATTCCTAAGGAATTCTCAATATATCTTCCTAGTGTGGAGGTGAGTTGTCCCATTTTTCCCGATATTTTTGGAACTGTATCTCGGTTTCAGACTAATTTTTCTAGATGTCATGGAGGTAATAGTGTCTGTTATGTAAGTAGCCTATGTGGAAAGCGGAATGTTAGGCACCAGGCGATTTCAGTACATTTGGCCAATTGCAAGGGGAGTCAGGATAGAATTGTGGTAGAAGCTGCTGAGTATGTTTGTAAAGTATGTGGTAGAGATTTTGCATCAAAAATTGGTTTGTCCCAGCATAAACAGCATGAACATCCTATGGTGAGAAATGAGGAACGGAAGTTGGATAAAAAGGAAGGTACAATCTCTAAGCGTGGTTGCGCTAAAAGTTGTTGGTCAAGGGAGGAAGAATTGCTTTTGGAACACCTAGAAGAGGAATTTAAGGATAGGAAGAATATAAATTTGGAAATTGCAACGGAGTTGAAAAGGAAAACAAATAAACTGCGAGTAAACAGAAAGATTTGCGGTTGAAAAAGGCGAAAAGGGAGGCTGTTGATAGTAATGGAGAGGTGTTGAAGTTGTTGGAAGATTGAGTAGTAAAAGCACCAGTTTTTGGACTTGAAGAATATTATAGGGGGTTGTATGAGGAGGGGAAGACTAATATGAAATCGTTGGTTGAAGCAAATAATGTGATGGCCTGGTATAAGAGAGATGTGGAGGTAAAAAGGAAGGTTGAAGAGTTGACTGTGGATGTGTTGATTAGGTTCCTCCCTGAGCCTAGGGAGATTAAGAGGTGAGTTAAGAGGAGTCGGGGAAGGCGTAAGAGGTGTTGTAAGGTTAAAAGAGGAAAGAAAAGGCATCAATATGGTGAAATCCAGTCTTTGTATAAGCGTAATTGGAAAAAGGCTGCCTCCTTGATACTGGATGGTAAAGGGGCTCATGTCTGTGAAATCCCAACCAATACGATTTATGAGGCCTATAGGAAAAAAATTGAAACATGTACGGAATTTACAGGGCTGGGTCAGTTCATTACGTATAGAGCTGCTGATAATGAAGGCTTTCGCGAATTGCTGTCTGTAGAAGAAGTTTGGAAGAATTTATTGGGCATGGAGGAGAACACGGCCAGAGGTCTGGATGGTATAGGTGTGCTAGACATGAAAAGGCTGGACCCGGAGGGGAAATTGCTATGTGATTTGTTCAACACTTGGCTGTTAGTTGGTTGGATTCCGGACGTGGTTAAGACATGTAGGTCTATTTTAATTCCCAAAGTAGATGATGAAGTGGGACTTAAAGAGATTGGAAACTGGAGACCGTTAACAATAGGATCTTGTGTAATTCGATTGTTCTCTCGTATTTTAACCAGAAGAATTGAAAGAGTTTGTCCGGTAAATCCCTGTCAAAGAGGTTTTACATCAACCCCGGGTTGTTCTGAGAACTTGGCAGTATTGAAATTGATGCTCGCAGATGCCAAACGACAGAAAATCAGATAGGTGTAGTTTTTCTAGATATCACCAAAGCATTCGATTCCATCTCACATGAACATATTTTGTGGGTGTTAAAAGATAGAGGATTGGATGAGCATGTGTTGAAATTAGTAGGCAGTTCATTTGAGGGAGCGACTACGTGTTTTCAAGTAGGTAAGGGAGAGACTGCCCCAATTGGGCTTTGGAATGGAGTGAAACAGGGGGACCCTTTGTCTCCAGCATTATTTAACATTGTGATAGATCCCCTAGTAAATGTTCTTGCGAACAGAGAGGAGGGATATAAGATGGGTAATGTGAAGATCCCAATATTGGCCTTCGCTTACGATCTTGTCCTAATAAGTGATAACTGGAACTCCATGAAGATGTTTTGGGGGACTGTGGATGTGTTTTGTCAGCTCACCGGTCTTCAAGTCCAAGCTAAGAAATGTTCAGGGTTCCTAATACAACCAATGCATGATTCGTATGTGGTGAATGATTGTGAGAATTGGATGGTTGGAGGGGAACATTTACAAATGTTAGATCCAGGTAGCGAACAGAGTTATCTTGGTATTAAACTCGATCCTTGGAAGGGTATTTGTAAAGTGGATGGAATTAGTCAGATGAGAGAGTTGTTGATGAATCTTTCAAGGAGTATGTTGAAGCCCTCACAACGTTTAGAGGTTTTAAAAGTTTTTGTGATTCCTCGGTTGATTTATTTGGCGGACCACACTGAAATGAGTATAGCTAACTTGAGGGCTGTTGATGATATGGTTCGGGCAAGGCTTAAAGAATGGTTGCACCTGCCTGTGTGTTCCACAGATAGTTTGTTTTATGCCCTTCCGCGAGATGGCGGCTTAGGTATAGTTAAGTTGGAGAAGTTAGTCCCGTTGATTAAAATGAAAAGGTTATTCCGTATTGCGCAATCAGACAATAGGAATATTCGGGAGGTGAGTTGGGCTGGTGACATCCAGTTGGAGTTTGCAAGAATATTGGAGTATTTAGGTGGCTGTCCTCAGGAAGTGCCCAATTTGTATAGAAGTTGTCTTGACGGTAGTAGCCCACTCACGTGCCCGCTGCCAGTTGATTATAGAGATTTGGAGTATAAGTGATGGTGTTCCCTAATTTGTTAAGGAAGAGGTATTGTGCTCTTTGGAGATGATGGTTAAATGACCAGCGGGGTTTTACAGAGCGACACTTCATTTCGGCGTTGAAGTTGCAGGCGAATGTACTTCCAACAAGGGAATTTATGGGGCGTGGAGTTAAAGACTCCTGTAGGAGATGTCGACATTGTGAAGCAAGTTATGAGTCTACCTCCCACATTCTTGGACAGTGTCCACGCGTACAAGGTATGCGCATATTGTGTCACAATAAAATTTGTGAATTAGTTGCTGATGAGGCTCGGGCAAAAAAGTGGAAGATGTTTCATGAGACACATCTGCGGAATTCGAGGAATGAGTTAAGGAAGCCTGATTTGATATTGGTTAAAAATAAATAGGCTTTGGTTGTAGATGTTACAGTTCGGTACGAATTTAAGCATGAGGGATTAGATCTTGCTGCACAGGAGAAGATAGAGTATTATTCAGAATTGGAAGAGCAAGTGAGGAGGTTAACAGGGGCCACCTGTGTTAAGTTTTTTGGATTTCCTGTTGGAGCACGAGGCAAGTGGAGGGTGAAGAACAACAAACTCCTGAAGATCTTGGGCCTCTCCAGCAGTCGTAGTGATTGGATAGCTAAACTTATAGCTAGAAGAGCATTGCTTTACTCCATTGATATTATACATACCTTTTTGGATGGTTAATATCTACTATCTGTGCCCTCCATGGTGTGAGGTAACATCATGGCATTCAGCACATTTTATTCAGTGCTACTTTTAACGTGTCACTAACCCTTATTAAATTTATTTTGTCGTAGGCATTTTTACTAGTCGGCAAATTATGGACGGGCCATAGGGGCATGACCAACCCCAATTAACTCGAAATAAAGAGTCTCTATTATGGATTTGACTCTCTTTTATATAGCCAAATGCCCTCGTCATCTAATTAGTGACGAGCATGAATGGATGAACGAGATTCCCACTGTCCCTACCTACTATCTAGCGAAACCACAGCCAAGGGAACGGGCTTGGCAGAATCAGTGGGGAAAGAAGACCTTGTTGTGCTTGACTCTAGTCTGGCACTGTGAAGAGACATGAGAGGTGTAGAATAAGTGGGAGGCCCAGTACTCTGATCGTTTTTTCACTTACCCGGGGAGGCGGGAGGGCGAGCCCCGAGGGGCTCTCACTTCTGCCTCCGCGACCCACTCCGGGGACAGCATCAGGTAGGGAGTTTGACTGGGGCGGTACACCTGTCAAACCGTAATGCAGGTGTCCTAAGGCGAGCTCAGGGAGGACGGAAACCTCCCACGGATTCCCATAGGAATCAATGGGAGTCCACCTGGCCTCCCTCTTCCCCATAGAGATCAATAGGAGTAGACCCTCTTCCCCACAAGAATCAACAGGAGCCCAGGTCTACCTTCCTCCGAGGGGGCCTCCCCGCACTCCGCGAGCGGGTTTGGGTTCTAAGAGGGCCCAGGTCTACTGACCACCGGAGGGGGCCTCCCCACTCTCTGCGGCCGGGTTTGGGTTCCAGGAGGGCAGGTGGGAGATCCCGGTCCCGGCCGGAGACCAGGTCTACCAACCTCCGGAGAGGGCATCCCCGCCCTCCGCGGTTGGTTTGGGTTCCAAGCGGGCGTGTGGGAGACCCCAGTCTACCTGCCTCCGAGGTGGCCTCCCTGCCCTCTGTGGCCGGTTTTCGGTTCCAGGAGATTGGGTGGGAGACCTTGGTCCCGGACGGAGCCCAGGTCTACCGACCTCCGAGCGGGCCTCCCTGCCGTCCGTGGCCGAGTTTTGGTTCCAGGACGGCGGGTGGGAGATCCCAGTCCCGGCCAGAGCCCAGGTCTACCGACCTCCGGAGTGGGCCTCCCTGCCGTCCGCGGCCAGGTTTGGGTTCCAGGAGGGCAGGTGGGAAATCCCGGTCCCGGGCGGAGACCAGGTCTACCGACCTCCGGAGTGGGCGCCCCCACCCTCCGCGGTCGGGTTTGGGTTCCAAGCGGGCATGTGGGAGACCCCAGTCCTGGCCGTAGCCCAGGTCTATCAACCTACGAGGGGGCCTCCCCCCATCCGCGGCTGGGTTTGGTTTCCAAGAGGGCTGGTGGGAGACCCCGGTCCCGGCCAGAGCCCAGGTCTACCTGCCTCCAAGGTGGCCTCCCCGCCCTTTGCGACCGGTTTTCGGTTCTAGGAGATCGGGTGGGAGACCTCGGTCCCGGCTGGAGCCCAGGTCTACCGACCTCCGAGCGGGCCTCCCCACCATCCATGGCCGGGTTTGAGTTCCAGGAGATTCAGTGGGAAACCCCGGTCCCGGCCGGAGCCCAGGTCTACCTGCCTCTGAGGGGGCCTCCCCGCTGTCTGCGGCCGGTTTTCGGTTCCAGGAGATCAGGTGGGAGACCTCAGTCCCGGACAGAGCCCAGGTCTACCTGTTGGCCGGGTGTGGTATGCGAGCCGCCTAGTGGGCTACTTTTGGTAAGCAGAACTGGCGCTGTGGGATGAACCGAACGCCGGGTTAAGGTGCCCGATGCCGACGTTCATCAGACCCCAGAAAAGATGTTGGTTGATATAGACGGTAGGACGGTGGCCATAGAAGTCGGAATCCGCCAAGGAGTGTGTAACAACTCACCTGCCGAATCAACTAGCCCTGAAAATGGATGGCGCTGGAGGATCAGGCCCATACCCAGCCATCGCCGGTGATGCGGGCCGTGGGGGCTACACCGCGACGAGTAGGAGGGCTTCTGTGGTGGGCCTTAAAGCCATGGGCGCGGGCCTGGGTGGAGCTGCCGCGGGTGCAGATCTTGGTGGTAGTAGCAAATATTCAAACGAGAGCTTTGAAGGCCAAAGTGGAGAAGGGTTCCATGTGAACAGTAGTTGAACATGGGTCAATCTGTCCTGAGAGATAGGCGAGCGCCATTCCGAATCGACGGGTGATGGCCTCCGTTGCCCTCGGCCGATCGAAAGGGTCGGGTTCAGATCCCTGAATCTGGAGTGGCGGAGACGGGCGCCGCGAGGCGTCCAGTGCGGTGACACAAATGATCCTGGAGAAGCCAGCGGGAGCCCCGGGGAGAGTTCTCTTTTCTTTGTGAAGGGCAGGGCGCCCTGGAATGGGTTCGCCCCGAGAGAGGGGCCCGAGCCTTGGAAAGCGTCGCGGTTCCGGCGGCGTCCGGTGAGCTCTCGCCGGCCCTTGAAAATCCGGGGGAGAGGGTGTAAATCTCGCGCCGGGCCGTACCCATATCCGCAGCAGGTCTCCAAGGTGAACAGCCTCTGGCATGTTGGAACAATGTAGGTAAGGGAAGTCGGCAAGCCGGATCCGTAACTCGCCGCGGCTGGAAGAGGTGCCGACCCCCCCCCCGCCCAGGGGGGGTGCGGCAGCGACTGGACGTGAGCCGGGCTTTTCCTGTGGATCACCTCAGCTGCATCGCGAAGGCCCATAGTGGGTGTTGACAATATGTGTTTTCTGCCCAGTTCTCTGAATGTCAAAGTGAAGAAATTCAATGAAGCACGAGTAAATGGCAGGAGTTAACTATGACTCCCGGGGTGTGATTGTGACTTTGTCTGATCGCTGGGAACAGCCAATAATTCGAAACCACTGCCTCCTCGTGGCTCCCGCCTCCTCATGGCCTCCGTATGGGGGACCACACTGTCTTTGTCTTGGACAAACATTGAGTGTAACAGACAATTATTCCTTAATAAGTTGAGTGCGACTAAGGTCACTATTGGGACTCAGACGTTTCAGTTCTTTGATTCTGGTCCTGATATACTTATTACAAGAGAGACGATTAATGACGGACTTGACAATAATTTAATGGATACGACATTAACCCCCAATATAGCCATCCTTGCGGAGGCTATTGTCAATAACATTGGGGTGATAACTTTACCGGAAGCGACACAGGAGATTGATTTTGTAGCTAGTACTATGTGACAACACTGGACAATTATCTCGAGGAGGACCCGGGAGTGGGTAAAGTGGAAGATCTTGCCAAGGAGGGTGCCCCCGCTGCTCCGGAAGATTGTTGCGAGGAGTTTAGGAAGGAAGCTGTAAGTACTGAGAAGAAGGATTTTGTTATGGAACTACCGTATGTGGAATGGTGTTGTCCTGTTTGTGGTGATATTTTTGGACAGCCTTCTGGTCTGAAGGTGCATCTAGCTAGAAGTCACTGTAATTGTAGTGTCCAGGTTTTGTGCAGTCTTTGTGGAAGGAAGAGTGATAGTAGTCAATCTATTTTAATTCACATTAGTAAGTGTAAAAGGCCGACCCAGAAAGATTTAGGAAAATTTAGTTGCAAAGTCTGTAATCAGAACTTTCGGAAGTTAAGTGGTTTATCACACCATAAAAGGCATGTTCACACAATGATTAGGAGTTTGGAACGGTTGGTCGATGTTAATAAGGTTACTGAGTCTCAAAGGGGTTCGGCGAAAAGTGTCTGGACTGAGGAAGAGATAGAACAGCTAGGGAGATTAGAAGAAAAGTATAGGGGTGTTAAGGATATTAATGTGGTTATTGCCAAGGAACTCCAAGGTAATACTAATAAACAAGTGTTGGAGAAGAGGAGGCTACTACATGATAAAAGGGTTAAAGAGGAGTTAGCCAATAGGGAAGTTGACAGCGATCTTGGCAGGCTGAGGAGGGAAGGTCCTTCCCCTACCCTAGTAGAAAGTTTGCGTGAAGATTTTAAACGAAGGTTTGTGAATGGGGAAATTAAGATGCGTGATTTAGTGGAAGTTGAACAAGTTTTAGATGGATGGTTTAAAGGTAATGGTAATATTGAAAAGGATATTGAAGATCTAACTTTTGAAGTTATGACTCGTTTTCTGGTAGAACCTACTAAGGCGAAGATGGGTCGTTTTGCTAGGAATAAGAGGAGTGGTAAGAGTCTTGGTTGGATGAAACGAAGAGCTAGGAAAAGGCTTCGTTATGGTAGAGTTCAGGTTTTGTTTAAGACAAAGAGAAAGAATTTGGCGAAATTGTTATTAGATGGTAAGAGTGTGCGATTAGTTCTAAGGAGATTTTCGACACGTATTAGGAGAAGTTTGAATCGTTTATGTCATTTGAGGGTCTTGGTCAATTTAAGCCCTCTCAGCCTGCCCCAAACGAGGTTTTCCAAGATCTTATTACGGAGGAGGAGGTGTAGACAAATTTGGGTGCTATGGATGAGAAAACAGCAGTAGGTCCGGATGGTATTGGCATCCCGGTATTGAAAGAAATGGATCCAGGGGAAAAGGTATTATCAGATTTATTCAATCTTTGGTTGATAGTGGGATATGTTCCACAGGTGGTGAAGCCCTGTAAGTCGATATTAATACCCAAGTGCGATGATGAAGAGAAATTGAAGTTATTGGGAAATTGGCAGCCCTTGACTATTAGTTCCACACTGTTGCGATTGTTCTCTAGGATTATTACAAAGCGTTTGGAAAGAGCTTGTAAGATCAACCCTCATCAGAGAGGTTTTATTTCCGCCCCCAGTTGTTCAGAAAATTTGGAAGTTCTGAAGCTAGTAATGAAAGAGGCTAAACTTGCGGCCAAACATTTGGGTGTGGTTTTTCTTGATATAGCGAAAGCTTTCGACTCTGTATCACATCGGCACATCTTGTGGGTATTGAGGGAGAGAGGCCTTGATGCCCATGTTATTAGTCTTATCGAGAGCTCCTTAAAGGGAGTGGAAACATGTTTTAGTGGAAATGATGGGGATACTGCCCCGATTAAGTTTCGTAATGGTGTG
>NW_015171660.1:43948-51967 GCF_001447785.1 Gekko japonicus
CTCACTATGGTTTGACGTCGGTCATTAAAACATGGACGAGCCATGGACGCCTGAGCAGCATCAGTAACTAGAAATTGGGTCTTTGACCCACTACCTAACTAGCCAAATGGCTCGTCATCTAATTAGTGACGTGCATGAATAGATGAACGACATTCCCACTGTCCCTACCTACTATCTAGCGAAACCACAGCCAAGGGAACGGGCTTGGCAGAATCAGTGGGGAAAGAAGACCCTGTTGAGCTTGACTCTAGTCTGGCACTGTGAAGAGACATGAGAGGTGTAGAAAAAGTGGGAGGCCTGCCCGGGCCACCGGTGAAATACCACTACTCTGATCATTTTTTCACTTACCCAGTGAGGCGGGGGGGGGAGCCCCGAGGGGCTCTTGCTTCTGGCTCCAAGAACCCGGCGCGACCCGCTCTGGGGACAGGAGGCCCCGTCCAGAGGTTGGTAGACCTGGGCCCTGGCCGCGACCGGGGTCTCCCACCCGATATCTTGGAACCCAAACCTGCTCGCGAAGGGTGGGGAGTCCCCCTCCGGAGGCCAGTATGGGGAAAGTCAGTCCTCGACACAAGCTTTTGTCACACTCCACCACCCTGTGTCGAGCAGAGGGGTCGACCAAACGCCCACGCCCCGGCGCAGCACCAGGGTGCCAGGCGTCCCCCATCCCGGGTGGGCTAGGAGGCGCTCCTCAAGGGAGGGGGAGCCCCGGCCCGTTGCGGGGGCCGCCCCCGCCCGGGTAGACCTGGCCTCCCGTTGGCCGGCCAGCCGGGACCGGGCAGTCCTCTCCTCCCATTCTGGGGTGGAGTAGACCTGGCCTCCATTGGAAACAATTGGAGTACACCTGGACTCCCTTTCGCACATAGGTGAAATTAGAATTAGTGAGAATAGTTCTAGTGTTAGTGATACAAAACTGCTGGAAGATCCTTTCGAGGAGGTCATCGGAAGGGGTTTTGCAGAAGAAATTCTCTAGGAGGGACTGCCCAGTAGTTCGGAAGACTGTTGCGAGGAGAATAAAGGAGAAAGGAGGTCTTGTGTTATTCACTTACCAGCGGATGTTTTGGACTGCCCGATTTGTAAGGAAGTGCATGGTAAGCCTTCTGTGCTTCAAACACATTTATCAAGATACCGTAGGAATGTTGATGTTGTGTTTGGGTGTAGTTGATGTGATAGAATTGGTAAGAGTAGTCAGTCCATTTTGACCCATATAGGTAAATGTAAAGGAAAATCTAAAGATCAGGGGGAATTAACCATTGAGTTTATGTGTGATATCTGTAAGAGAGGATTTTCTTCCCAGAATGGAATATCCCAACACAAGCGACATCAACATCTGGGTGATAGAAATGAAGAATGGAAGAATATGGTTGTGAAGAAAATAGGTTCGCAAAGAGGTAAAGCCAGGAGTTGCTGGACTGCAGAAGAAGAGGAATTATTAAAAGCTTTGGAATTGAAATATGAGGGTGTTAGTAGGATTAATGAAGCAATTGTGTTGGAATTAAGAAGTAAAACTGGGAGGCAGATATCGGATAAATGGAAATATCTTAGACATAAAGTAGTAAAGAGTCAAGTAATTCGGTTGGCTGAAGAATTGGGATGTGAAGATCTAAAGAGAGAGAGAACTAGTATTGTGAAGGTTGCATGTATTAAGGATGGTTATAAGAAGATGTACGAGCAAGGGCAGGTGAGGTTTAATTACTTACCTGGAGTGAATAGGATTTTGGAAAAGTGGTATGAGGGTAAAGAGGAAGTAGAAGAGGACATTGAGGATTTTACTATTGATGTTTTGATTAAGTTTTTGACTGAGCCAAAAAATAATAATAGAGGATATGGTGGTAGGAAGAGGAGAAAGGGGAAAAAAAATGGATGCGAAGATGGGCAAGGAAGCGTTTCCAGTTTCACGAAATGCAACGGATGTATAAAGAAAATAGGAAACAGTTGGTGTCGTTGGTATTGGATGGGAGGGATGAACAACGGTGTGAAAGTGACCCGGATGAGGTATATAAAGTTTTCTATGACAAATTGGAAACAGTGACTCAATTCTTAGGATTAGGTAGTTTTGATGCATATGATATGGCTCATAATGAATGTTTTCAGGAGTTAATGACTGGTGAGGAGGTATGGAATATGATTGGGGAATAAGATGAAAAAACAGCAGCTGGTCCTGATGGAATTGGGGTTAGGGATTTGAAAGAGCTAGACCCTGGGGGTAAAGTGCTATGTGATTTGTTTAATTTATGGTTGTTAACTGGATATATTCCTCGAGCTGTCAAGACATGTCGGTCCCTTTTAATCCCTAAGGTAGATGATGAAGTAAAATTGAAGGAAATTAATAACTGGAGACCATTGACTATTGGCTCAGTCATTTTGAGATTATTCTCGAGGATTATTACCAAGAAGGTGGAAAAGATGTGTAAGATTAATGTACATCAAAGAGGATTTAGATCTTTGCCTGGTTGTTCAGAGAATTTGGAAGTATTACGGTTAATTATGAAAGATGCAAAGCGAAAAGGAAAGCAGTTGGGTATTGTGTATCTTGATATTGCTAAAGCGTGCGATTCGATCTCTCACGAGCATGTCTTGCGTAGTTTGCGACTTAGGGGAGTTGATGATCATGTGATCAAATTGGTGAAAAGTTCTTTAAGTGATGCTGAAACTTGTTTTGTAATGAGGAAGGATGAGACTGCCCCATTAGGTTAAACAATGGTGTTAAACAAGGAGACCCTATGTCGCCGGTTTTGTTTAATATTGCAATGGACCCTCTCATTAATACTTTAGCAAGGATGGGAAATGGATATAAGATGGGTAATGAGATGATCTCAGTTATGGCTTTTGCGGATGACTTAGTTTTGATAGGTAATAGTTGGAAGGCAATAGATAAACAGCTGTCTATTGTTCAATCTTTTTGTGAAATTACTGGTTTGAGGGTCCAAGGGAGTAAAAGTGTGGGGTTTTTTACTAGTCCAGGTGGAGGATCCTACATAATTAATAACTGTGGGAGTATTGGAGGTGAGGAGTTGAACATGCTTGGTCCAGGTGATGAATATAAATATTTAGGAATTAAGATGGATCCCTGGATGGGAATCACTAAAATTGATTGGGAGAAACAACTGGCAACATGGTTATCTAATATAACTAAGGCCCAACTGAAACCAACTCAAAGGATCAATCTGTTGAAGATATATGTGATTCCTTGTTTACTATATTCGGTTGACCATATGGATTCTCCTATGATTAAATTGAGGATATTGGATGATATTATTAGGGCGAAGGTGAAAGAATGGTTGCACCTTCCAGCATGTGCTACCAATAGTTTATACGAGAACATGTGATGGGGGCCTTGGAGTGGCTCAGTTAGAAAAGGTAATACCAATGTTGCGGTTGAAGAGGTTGTATTGAATAGCTCAGAAATTTCTCGGTCTTCTGATATACAAGGGGAATTTAAAAATCTTTGGCTTGAATTAGGAGGATGTGGAGAAGATGTTCCAGATATTGCAAGCTATAGTGAAATAAAGACTGAATGTCCATTGCCCAGGGATTATAGGGATGCTGAATTTGAGCGGCGGTGCTCTTTGATTTGTCAGGGAAGTGGAATTGTATTTGAAAAAGATGTTATTAGCAATGTTTGGATTAGTGATAAAGTTGGCTTTTCTGAGAAGGACTATATTATGGCTCTAAAGATGCGGGCTAATATTTTACCAACATGTGATTTCCTGGGTCGAGGGAAGCAGGACCATCCTAGGTCCTGTCACAAGTGTAATGCGAAATTTGAGTCAACATTGCATATTCTAGGGCAATGCCCCGTTGTGCAGAAACTTCGCATTTTGTGGCACAATAAAATCTGTACGCTATTAGCAAAAGAAGCGAAGGTACAAAATTGGAAAGTCCATCATGAACCGCATTTGAGGAATAGGAAGAACGAACGTTGAAAACCCAACTTGATTTTTTGTAAGGATGATTTAGCTGTGGTAATGGATGTGACAATTCGGTATGAACATCACAGACACTCCTTGGAAGAGGCAGCAAGGGAGAAAGTCGCCTATTATAGTGAATTAGAAGATCAGATTAAACAGTTGATGGGAGTTAAACAGGTGGTGTTCTATGGTTTCCCTATTGGAGCGAGAGGAAAACGGTACATGAAAAATGATCAAGTTCTGGGGATTCTTGGACTTTCAGAATCTCGAATAAACTGGGCAGCTAGGTATTTGGCGCGACGGGCGCTGTTATATTCAGTCAATATAATTAAGACTTTTATGAATGCATGATTGCAAGGTATACTGGATTGACTTTTCATTTCCTGTGGTGTGATGCAACACCGTGTGGCTTTACTAGGGCTCTGTCATGAGACAGGTTAGTTTTACCCTACTGATGATGTGTTGTTGCCATAGTAATCCTGCTCAGTACAAGAGGAACCGCAGGTTCAGACATTTGGTGTATGTGCTTGGCTGAGGAGCCAATGGGGCAAAGCTACCATCTGTGGGATTATGACTGAACGCCTCTGTGATGTCCTCAGGGGTAGTTTCATAGAAAAACAGCTAGGGGAACTCATTAGCATAACTCATTAGCATATGCCACACCCCCTGACATCATCGGAAGTGGGTAATAAGGCCACACCCCCTGACATCACCAGAAGTGTGTCATAAGGCCACACACCCCGCCCACAACGGTGCCGGCCGCCGCCGTCAGCCTTGCAGCTCCACTGCCAAGCCCCATGAGGGGCCCGGCGGTGGACCTGCAAGGCCAGCGGGAGTGCAAGGAAGCCCCGCGAAGGCCCTCCCTGGCCCCAGGCTGGCAGGGGTGGGGAGAGGCAGGGAGGAAGCAACTTACCCTCCCTCTTCTCCTGCCTCCTCCTGGCTGAATGAGGGCCGGAAGCGGGGCGGTCGGAAGCAGGGGGCGGGGCTTCATCATGTGCCCTGCCGCCCGTACCTCCCCCAGGGGAACTGCGATCCCCCCCGAAATGACCTCTGCATGTAACAATTATATATTCCTACAGCACGGTAGATTCTGCTACCACCAGGAAATTTTAAGGATTTCCAAACCTCTATGCATTAATGTTGGTCTTACTAGTTCTCTTTATTTTGTTTAACACGGTAGATTCTGCTGCCACCAGGAAATTTTAAGGATTTCCAAACCTTTATGCATTAATGTTGGTCTTACTAGTTTGGTAGACCGAGTTCAAGGCTTACGAGGAACTATGTGGTCCTGGGAAGTATTTCATTCAGAGCTGCTATAAACTTGGATAAAAGAGGATTTATTGAATTAAATACTAAATAAGAAGGTGATACAATGTATGTATAAATGATGAACAATTGTTTTAGTATCACACACAATCTTCTCCCTCACTGACAGGGATCTTTTCATGTAACTTTGTAACACTTGTTTATCTCAATGCCTTATATGTTCACTGTTTCACTCCAGTTTGTTATGACACTCAGACTTTAACTTTTTTCCACTTAAACTTTACTTTACTTTTTCCTATACACTCAGCTTTCAGCTCTCTTTCTCTTTCTCACCGAACCACCACAGCTGTCAGCTTCTAACTGCTTCAACACAGAACTGTCTACATCAACTGTCAACTTGTAACTGAGACTACTAAATTACTCACATACTCATCTAACCAGATTCACTTCCAAAACCCCTCCCCCTCTCTGTCAACCACCAATTATACCACACTTGCCTCTCTCAACCACTCTAGTCTATCTACCACAGCCATGCAACCAAACTTTTAAAGAGACACACACAAAAAAACCCAAGGAATCATTACAGCCTGTGTCGAGTGGAGGGGTCGGCCAAATGCCCCCACCCGGCGCGGTGCCGGGGTGCCGGGCGTCCCCTCTCCCGGGCGGGCTAGGAGGCGCTCCTTGCGGGAGGGGGAGCCCCGGCTCGTCGAGGGGGGTGTCCCTGCCCTCCCCGGTCTACCCGCCTGGGTAGACCTGTCCTCCGGTCGGTGGGAAGGGCGGGGGGCCGGTACCGGGTGGACCTCTCCTCCTGTTCCGGGGGAGTAGACCTGGCCTCCGTTAGCCACCCTGGGAGCGAGACGGGACCATCTTCCCCGCCCCCAGTCAGGAGCCCATAGGGATCCATGCGAGTAGACCTGGACTCCGTGTTCCCCATGGGAATCCATTGGAGTAGACCTGGGCTCCCTTTGGCCCATAGGAATCCATGGGAATAGACCTGCACTCCCCTTTCCCCATTGGAAACCGCCAACCTACGCCCCCTCCCCACAGACCCCCCCCCCGGGCTTAATTCTGCACCCTAGACTCCCTCTCCCTCATAGAAATCAACGAGAGTAGACCTGGACTCCCTCTTCCGCATAGGAGTCAAAGGCGGTAGACCTCCTCGCCCTCCGTGGCTGGGTTTGGGTTCCAGGAGGGTGGGTAGGAGACCCCGGGCCGGGCCGGAGCCCAGGTCTACTGACCTCCGGAGGGGGCCTCCCAGCTCTCTGCGAACGGCTTTGGGTTCCAGGAGATCGAGTGGCAGACCCTGATCCCGGACGGAGCCCAGGTTTACTGACCTCTGAGGGGGCCTCCTTGCCCACTGCGGCGGGGTTTGGGTTCCAGGAGATTGGGTGGGAGACCCTGGTCCCGGCCAGAGCCCAGGTCTACCGACCTCCGAGGGGGCCTCCGCGCCCTCCGCACCCGGGTTTTGGTTCAGAGAGGGCTGGTGGGAGACCCCCGTCCCGGCCGGAGCCCAGGTCTATCGACCTCCGGAGGGGGCCTCCCCGCCCTCCGCAGCTGGGTTTGGGTTAGATCGCGTGGGAGATCGCGTGGGAGACCCCGGTCCCAGCCGGAACCCAGGTCTACCGGCCTCCGGAGAGGGCCTCCCCACCCTCCGCGGCCGTGATTGGGTTCCAGAAGGGTGGGTGGGAGACCCCGGTCCCGGCCAGAGCCCGGGTCTATTGACCTCTGGAGGAGGCCTCCCTTCATCCACGGCTGGGTTTGGGTTCCAGGAGATCGGTTAGGAGACGCCGGTCCCAGCCGGAGCCTACGTCTACCGGCCTCCGAGGGGGGTGTCCCTGCCCTCCGTGGCCGCGTTTGGGTTCCCGGAGATTGGCTGGGAGACCCGGGTCCCGGCCGGAACGCAGGTCTACCGACCTCCGTGTGGGTTCTCTTTTCTTTGTGAAAGCGAAGGCCCTAACCCTAACCCTAACCCTTCCCCTTAAAGTCAGCGTAGGGACTTTGTTGTGTCTATCATTACTTCAGCACAGCTCCAGCTTCCCCTTAATGCCAAGGCATGGTCTTTCTTGCGTCAATGATCACTTCAGAACAGCTCCAGAGTACCCAGAATGAAAAGGCAGGGTCTTTACGTGTCACTCATCACTTCAGCACAGCTCCAGCTTCCACTTAATGCCAAGGCAGGGTCTTTGTTGTGTCACTCATCACTTCAGGACAGCTCTAGGCAAGGTCTTTGTTGTGTCACTCATCATTTCAGCGAAGTTCCAGCTTCCCCTTAATGCCAAGGCAGGGTCTTTGTTGTGTCACTCATCACTTCAGCACAGCTCCAGCATCCCCTTAATGTCAAGGCAGGGTCTTTGTTATGTCACTCATCACTTCAGCACAGCTCCAGCTTCCCCTTAATGCCAAGGAAGAGTCTTTGTTGCGTCACTCATCACTTCAGCACAGCTCCAGCTTCCCCTTAATGACAAGGCAGGGTCTTTGTTGTGTCACTCATCACTTCAGCACAGCTCCAGCTTCCACTTAATGCCAAGGCAGGGTCTTTGTTGTGTCACTCATCACTTCAGCACAGCTCCAGCTTCCACTTAATGCCAAGGCAGGGTCTTTGTTGTGTCACTCATCACTTCAGCACAGCTCCAGCTTCCACTTAATGCCAAGGCAGGGTCTTTGTTGTGTCACTCATCACTTCAGCACAGCTCCAGCTTCCACTTAATGCCAAGGCAGGGTCTTTGTTGTGTCACTCATCACTTCAGCACAACTCCAGCATCCCCTTAATGTCAAGGCAGGGTCTTTGTTGTGTCACTCATCACTTCAGCACAGCTCCAGCTTCCCCTTAATGCCAAGGCAGGGT
>NW_015171660.1:54411-55752 GCF_001447785.1 Gekko japonicus
CACTCATCATTTCAGCACGGCTCTAGCTTCCCCTTAATGCCAAGGCAGGGTCTTTGTTGAGTCACTCATTACTTCAGCACAGCTCCATCTTCCCTATAATTTAAAGGCAGGTGTCATTGTTGTGTCACTCATCATTTCAGCACAGCTCCAGGCAGGGTCTTTGTTGTGTCACTCATCACTTCAGAAAAGCTCCTGCTTCCCCTTAATGTCAAGGCAGGGTCTTTGTTGTGTCACTCATCACTTCAGCACAGCTCCAGCTTCCCTATAATATCAAAGCAGGGTCTTTTTTGTCACTCATCATTTCAGCACGGCTCTAGCTTCCCCTTAATGCCAAGGCAGGGTCTTTGTTGAGTCACTCATTACTTCAGCACAGCTCCATCTTCCCTATAATTTAAAGGCAGGTGTCATTGTTGTGTCACTCATCATTTCAGCACAGCTCCAGGCAGGGTCTTTGTTGTGTGACTCATCACTTCAGAAAAGCTACTGTTTCCTTGTGTCACTCAATCTTCCCCTTAATGTCAAGGCAGGGTCTTTGTTGTGTCACTCATCACTTCAGCACAGCTCCAGCTTCCCCTTAATGTCAAGGCAGGGTCTTTGTTGTGTCACTCATCACTTCAGCACAGCTCCAGCTTCCCCTTAATGTCAAGGCAGGGTCTTTGTTATGTCACTCATCACTTCATCACAGCTCCAGCTTCCCTTTAAAGTCAAGGCAGGGTCTTTGTTATGTCACTCATCACTTCAGCACAGCTCCAGCTTACCCTTAATGCCAAGGCAGGGTCTTTGTTATGTCACTCATCACTTCAGCACAGCTCCAGCTTCCCCTTATTGTCAAGGCAGGGTCTTTGTTGTGTCACTCATCACTTCAGCACAGCTCCAGCTTCCCCTTAATGTCAAGGCAGGGTCTTTGTTATGTCACTCATCACTTCAGCACAGCTCCAGCTTCCCCTTAATGTCAAGGCAGGGTCTTTGTTGTGTCACTCATCACTTCAGCACAGCTCCAGCTTCCCCTTAATGTCAAGGCAGGGTCTTTGTTGTGTCACTCATCACTACAGCACAGCTCCATCTTCCTCAAAATGTCAAGGCAGGGTCTTTTTTCTGTCACTCATCATGTCAGCACAGCTCCATCTTCTCTATAATTTCAAGGTAAGGTCTTTGTTGTGCCACTCATCATTTCGGCACAGCTCCAGCTTCCCCTTAATGCCAAGGCAGGGTCTTTGTTGTGTCACTCATCACATGAGAACGGCTCCAGCTTCCCCTTAATGCCAAGGCAGGGTCTTTGTTGTGTCACTCCTCACTTCAACAAAGCTCCACGTTCCCCTTAATGTCAAGGCAGGGTCTTTG
>NW_015171661.1:0-117 GCF_001447785.1 Gekko japonicus
TGGACTCAAGCTTAACATGTAATGTGATAGACATACCTTTCCTTCCTTCCTTCCTTCCTTCCTTCCTTCCTTCCTTCCTTCCTTCCTTCCTTCCTTCCTTCGATCTATTTATTTACA
>NW_015171661.1:842-22299 GCF_001447785.1 Gekko japonicus
AAGAAGAATGGAGTGAGGGGGGGGGGGGGGGGGGGGCTGAGAGTGAGATTTGGTGTTGGGGAGAAGGAGGGAGCAGATCAAGGAGGGGAAAGGAGTGGGGGGCTGAGGAGAGATTTGGGGGTGGAGGGGCTGAAGGAAAGGCCGAGGGAGCTGGGAAGGAGGTTGTTAAAGGGGGGGGCGGACTGTTTCACTGGACCCTCAGAAGACCCACAAGAAGAATCTGAAGAGTGCAAACGGGTATTTTCAGAAGAAACTTTCCTTCTCTGCATCAAGCAAAGCGGAAAATCTGGCATTTCACTTATCCCCCACCCCAGTGGAAGCTGTTTTTCCTTCCCCGGTATGGGGTGTGGGAGTCAGTTTATTTTTCTAATTTCCCAGTTGGCTAGTGTAAGGGTCTATTGGGTGAGAGCCAGTTTGGTGTTGCGGTTAAGTGCGCAGACTCTAATCTGGGAGAACCGGGTTTCATTCCCCACTCCTCCACTTTGACCTGGCTGGATGACCTTGGGCAAGCCACAGTTCTGATAAGAGCTGTCCTTGAAAAAGAGCAGTTTCTGTGAAGAGCTCTCTCAGCCCCACCTACCTCCCAGGGTGTCTGTTGTGGGGAGGGGAAGGGAAAGGAGTTTGTAAGCCGCTCTGAGACACCTTTGGGTAGTGAAGGGCGGGGTATAAATCCAATCTCTTCCTCTTCTTCTTTACCACTGTATTAATATAGAATTGGTGGTTTTTAAAACACTGGAGCAGTCCACTGTTGGCAGGACGGACTGCAGGTAGTTTGGGGCAGTGTTCCCTCTGAGTTGAGTTAGTGCGAGCCAGCTCACAGTTTTTTAGCCTCCGGCTCACACATTTTTGTCTGAGCTCAGGAAGGAGGGCTCCATTGCAGACTACTTTATGCAGCAGCCAAATGGCTCACTCGCAACTTTTAATGCCAGTCGCTCATCAAGTAGAATTTTGGTTCAGAAGACTCACGGCTTAGAGGGAACATTGCTTTGGGGGGTAGGCACAATGCAGGGAAACCTTGTCCCCCTTGGGGAAGAGACATGAGCTGATGGAGCGGACAGGACTCTTGTGCTCTTTTCTCCTGCCTTGTCCTGGCGTGGATCCAAGGTGGCTTCCCTCGAGACTGCAGGCGGAGGAACGCGTTTTGGGAGGCTAAAATCTGCTAAAATCTCCCCGCTACAAAAAACAACAACAACCTCGGTGCCAGGCCAGGCAGAGAGTACAAAAACTTTTTCCCCTGCAGGGCTAGTTTTCTGTGTGCAGGGAGAAATCAGTTCCAAGCTGGCATCTCTCACCTGCTGCCTCCACAGGCACTCCATCCCCTCCCTTCAGGGCGCTCCCCCCTCATTCCCAGGACACATTCTCCTAAAAGGGGGGGGGCAGGCAGGAGGGTCTTGGCTTCCCTCAGGGGGCAGGGGTACGGGTTCAGGCAGGGAAAGGGAGTCCTCTCCCAGGAAAGGGTCGACAGAGTTTGCAAGGAAGCATTTATAAGGACATAAGAGACGCCAATGTTGGTTCAGGCCAAAGGCCCATCCAGTCCAACACTCTGTGTCACACAGTGGCCAGAAATACCAGGTGCCATCAGGAGGTCCACCAGTGGGGCCAGGACACTAGAAGCCCTCCCACTGTTGCCCCCCGTCAAGCACCAAGAATACGGAGCATCCCTTACCCCAGCCTGAGAGTTCCTATCTATACCTTGTGGCTAATAGCCACCGGTGGACTTCTGCTCCATAGGTTTATCCAGGGGTCATTTCGTAGAAAAAGAGGTGCAGGAGCTCATTAGGGTAACTTATTAGCATCACTTATCTGCATATGCCAGATCTCTCCTCGCAGTGGAGAAAGAGCTTGTACCTGAAGGCGGGCCAGACTCTGCAACTTATCTGGCTGCTTCTTGTTCCTCATGGCCCAACTGAGGGCTGCTGGGAGCAGGGGGCGGGGCTTGTTGCATGTGCCCGCCTCCTCAGCTCCTTACTGCCGGAGCTCCGCTCCTGTGCGCTCCTGCAGGAAATGACCCCTGTGCTTATCCAATTCCCTCTTGAAGCTGTCCGTGCTTGTAGCCGCTGCCACCTCCCGTGGCAGTGAATTCCAGGTGTGAATCACTCTTTGGGTAGGAGGAGGACGGATGAGTCAGAAAGGCAGGAATTTCCCCACATAGAATGGCCGGTTGAGGGGAGAGATGTGGGACCAAAGGCTCCTGAGCCTCAGTAGGTCAAATCCGGTATCTTGAATTATGCCCTGCATCCAATCTGGAGAGAGGTTCACTCCAGGGGCTGGCACAGAAAACGCGAGTGGAGCAAAATGGCTTTCTTCTTCCCCCCCTTTCTCTCTCTCTCTCCCTCCCAGGCAGGAGTGGAAGGACACCCGGATGCCTCCTCCGCCGTCTCCTCTGTGCGCTGGAGGGAGAAGAGCCGCCATGCACCCAGCACAGGTATTGGGGGGGGGAGACGTGCGGCGGACAGGAAGGATGCGCCGTTGTTCTGCTCAGAGGATCGGGCCCCTTCCCATTGATTCTAGTGCTCCCCACTGGGAAGTCAGAAAAATTGTCACCCCCGCGTCTACGATGGTTTCTGCAGAGAAGCAGGACAACTATAACGTTACTTTTCATATGGCCCAACTCCAGACGTCTCCGTAACAATATGGAATTTCCCACGGAAATCTATTTAGTCCTTGATCCTCCGGACATCTCTGGCCTCTTCCCCACAAGGCTGCTAACCCCACTGCGGCTGAGGACGGCCCCTCGAGTTCCAGGATGCTCCCAAGGAGGGCTGGGGGAGGGGAGATGTCCCCAGGGGGCTCTTCTCACTCTTCCTATATTAATTGACTCTCTCTGTTTCTGGCTTCCCCCCTCATGGACCAGCTTTCCAGTGTGATGTAGATAAACTGCTTCCTTCTCCTCCTTGCAGGCCGGGGTGTCCTTCGAGGAGGTGGCCGTGGACTTCACCCGGGGGGAGTGGGCCCTGCTGCGCCCGGCCCAGAGAGCGCTCTACAAGGAGGTCATGCTGGAGAACTTTGGGAACGTGGCCTCTCTGGGTGAGGAGGAGCCTTCTCTCTTTTTGTGAGGACAAAGGACAAATGTTGCTGGAGACGTAAAGGGATTTTGTTCCGCTAAATAGCTTTGCACATGCAAGCGAACAGCCGTGGCCTGCTTCCTGAGTAAGTTGTAAAGGGACAGACTCATCTCACAGGCTCCTTAACGTATCTGGAAGCAAGTCCTGAATGGTTGTTTTTGAGTGAGTCTCAGAGCACAGTTTCCCTAGTTCCAAACAGATGTGGGCAAAAGGAAATGAGTGACTTGAATCCTGGAACTGGCAAATACAACGGTGTGATTGGATTCCAAGGTCACAGGACAGCCCCCCCCCCAAGTGAGATGGGGGATGAAGTGTAACAGGTCTTGGACTCGGCCGTTCACATCAGGTTCTTCCACCTAACCCACTCTGACAAGGGATGCCGGCCCCCTGGTGGCGTCCCCCGGAATGGCAGCTCACCTCCAGACGACAGAGAGGAGTCCCCCCTGGTGGAAAAGGATGGTTTGGAGGCTGGACTCTATGGCACTGTACCCCACTGAAGGTCCCCGCCCTCCCCAGGCCCCATCCCCAAATCTCCAGGAGCTTCCCAACCCGAACCTGGCGCTCCTACCCGCTGCATCTCCCGCCAGTGACGAGGGGGGAGATGGCAACCGTAAATGGGACAGTCACACCCTTCGGTTAGTCGCTAATGATCTACCTTTTTTTCCTTCCTCTCTCCCTCTTTTCTCTCACTGTGGCCCACAGTCCCCTGTAGTATTTCTCCCCGCTGCTCTGACGCTGCTCCTGGTTTCCGCCGGGTGGTCTCCCTGTGTCCCCCTTCAGATCCCCTGGGTTCCTTGTCTCCCGTCTGCCCCCCTTTCTGGCCAGGTTTCCAGCATAACTCTCCCCCCTCCTTAGGCCCCCCGGCCTCCTCGGTGCAGTCTTTCATCCTCTTTGCCTCTCTGGTCCAGCCTCCCTTCTCTCGTGTTCTTCAGGGACTGCAGGCAACCCCACAACTCTCTCATGGACCAGCCCTGGGCGAGTCACAATGGGGCATCTTCGCCATCAAGGATCTTAGTAATTGTCGAATTCGGAATGACCCAGATAGATATTTTAAGTGCTTTGAGTCCCAGCTGCCTTTAAGATTCTCCTTTCCGTCTGGCCTCCAGTCTACATCTTTACCCTGTCCGTACCTTGACGCTTAATCAAAGTCAACCCTTTCAAAAGGAGGGTCTCACGGCTTTGTGGGGAAACGCTGCCCCCATCTGCAATCTGTGCCTACGGAGGCTGAGGACCGGAGAGGCCCAGAGCTGGGTGTACGTGTGTGCATGGCCCCATATCCCTGCTCCTACAGGGTCTCAGGGTGACAAAAGAGGGATGCGTCTTGGCCCCATACGGTCCTCCATCCCAGCCCCATTACTTGCCTGTGGTGTGTTTCTGGAGGGACCGTCGATCTGGCTTGCAATTGTTGAATTTAGGGGCACACAGAAGAAGAGGTCTGATTTTGTGTGTTTGGGTGTTTTCCTAATAAACAGGACCTCAGTGTGCGAAACCTGACCTCATATCCCGGCTGGAAGAAGAGGGAGGGCCGTTTCTCCCGGGCTGCGATCAAGAAGAGGGATCGGCAGGTAGGGGCCATCTTGGGACTGTGTGTCGCCTACGCCTTCCTCGGAATGGTGGGTGAATGTCTGTGGCCTTGTTTAACCTCAGAGTTTGCCCGGAAAAGAGCTTGGATGACTTGTGGAGGCCGAAATGGTGCCTGGAGGTCTTCAGCCCGGGACAGGAGGCAGTTCCCTTCTGCCTACTCCTGTGGCCCTCAGGCCAAGTCTAGCCTAGTCTTTCTGGCCAGGGTGTTTCCCAGCCCTGTTTCGCCTGAGATCCCTTTAACTCAGGGGTGTCAAACTCATTTGTTATGAGGGCCGGATCTGACATAAATGAGTCCTTTTTGGGCTGGGCCATGTCTGTCATAAAATGTCATGCCAAATAGCGAAGATATAAACTTTATATAAAGGACACAACCAATGCTCCCTCTAAGCTGTGGAGTCTTGTGAGCAAAAATTCTACTTTGTGAGCTACTGGCATTGAAGTTGGGAGCAAGTAATTTGGCCACTGCATAAATTAGTTTGCTCTGGAGCCATCCTTCCTGAGCGAAGTCAAAAATGTGTGAGCCGGAGGCTGAAAAACTGTGAGCTAGCTCACACTAACTCAGCTTAGAGGGAACACTGGACACAACCATAAATGAAAACACGCTTCAAACATTAGCACTCTTGCAATATTTTGTTTATTTAACAGTGTCTGATAACTAACACCTCTTGCTCTGAATTATTGCATCAACATATCTGTGCTGTTGCCATCTTGAGTATGCTGTTCAGGTGTGTGTATCGGTATGCTGCAAACCTACGATGAAGCAGCAGCAGCAGAACTGAAGGAAGAAACAGAAGACAGCCAGTTCTACCTGTGGGCCTGATAGAAGCCCTCCGGGGGCCTGATCTGGCCCCCAGGCCGCATGTTTGACACCCCTGCTTTAATTAGACATGCCAAGTGTTGATACTGTCTCTCTGTGCCTGCAAAGCAAATCATGTCCTTAATATACATCAAAGACTGCGCGCCCCAGAAATGGTGAGGAGGGAGTGGGCAGGCAGGGGGGGTAAGGAACCCGCGGGGGGGGAGCAATGGTGCCCGAGACTCCACACACACACACACACACCCCAGCCACACACTCCGAGCGCCCTCCCCCCATCCCCAAAGCAAGCCCACCACCGAAGGAGCGGTTCGGCCGCCCACAACTGCCCCCAGCCGGTGGAGAAAGTTTCCACGCCGGCTTGGGGCAGCGGCAGGCGACTCGAGCATGCTCCATCCTTCCCCAAAGCACGTTCCCCCCCTTCCCCCCCCACCAAAAGAGCGGCTCAACCGCCTGCTCCGGTACCGGATCTGAGAAAGGTGGTGGCGGGAAGGGGGGAGGCGCCCGGCCCCTGCAGGCCTTTCTCAGGCCCTGTACTCCGGCTGCAATTGACCTTCCTTCCTTCTGCCTCCTCGTGGCCCGACTGAGCACAGGGCTGCTGGGAGCAGGGGGCGGTGCTTGGCCAGGTGCCGGCTCCCGAGCGCTTCACTCCCGGAGCGCCGCCCCGGTGTGCTCCAGGGCCAACTGACCCTGTTTGTTATTCAGTTTAAAAATCATCGCAGTTACTTCCTTCGTGTGGCCGGTCATGTCTTATCTGGTCATGTGCTGGTTTATCTTCTCAAAATATGGCAGCCCTCGAAGCCCCTCAGCCAACCCGTAGACTGGCTGGCCCCCTTTTACAAGACCCATGTATCTCCTTCCAATAAATCTCAGGGCAGGAACCCCCTTAAGATTTCACCATTTCCGAAGCAATTAGGCCAGAGGGTCCTCTCTCGTTTGTCTCCCAGCCAATCACTGCCCCAGTGAAATCCTTTTTTCCATCAAATTTGCACAAGCTACGGATTGGTTGATACCATCTAGTCCATTACAGGATCAGACTCCCAACCAAGACACCGAAAGTGGTTTCCCCAGACACCAGGCCTTCGAATTCTTGGCTCCTCTGTTGGTGTGTGTGTGTGTTGACGGCTGTGAAGTCACTCTCGACTCATGGAGACCCTATGAATTAATGCCCTCCAAAATGTCCTACTGTTTATAGCCATTCTCAGTTTATACAAACTGAGGGCCCGTGTTTTTGTTGATTATATCAATCCATCTCCGGTTGGGTCTTTCTCTTCTCCTGCCGACTTCCTCTTTTCCTAGCATTATTGTCTTTTCCCGTGCCTCTTGTCTTCTCACGATGTGACCAAAGTATGATCGTCTCAGTTTAGTCACTTTAGCTTCTAAGGAGATTCAAGACTTAATTTGGCCCAGAGCTGGGGTGTCAAACATGCGGCCCGGAGGCCGGATGAGGCCCCCGGAGGGCTTCTATCAGGTCCGCATTGGAACGGGCTGTCTTCAGCTTCTTCTTCCCATTCTGCTGCTGCTGCTGCGTCATCGTAGGTTTGCAGCTTACAGATACACACCTGAATAGTGTACTCAAGATTGCAACAGCACAGACATTTTGATGCAATAATTCAGAAAAAGAGGTGTCAGTTATTATACACTTTTAAATAAACAAAATATTTCAAGAGTGCTAATGTTTTAAGCATGCTTTTACTTTAAGTTAAAAAAAAACCTTTGTGTTTGTGTCTTTTATATAAAGTTTATATCTCCGCCACCTGGCATGACATTTCATGACACACATGGCCCGGCCCAACAAGGTCTCATTTATGTCAGATCCAGCCCCCATAACAAATGAGTTCGACACCCCTGGTCTAGAGGATACTGATTTGTATTTTTAGTGGTCCACGATATGCTGAAAACTATCCTCCAACACCACATTTCGAAGGAATCTCCTAATTCCTTAGGGATTGACTTTGCTCGTCCTGGTCTTAGCAGAAGGCGGTGAGGAATGGCCCACTCCCAAGCCCTTTCTGTCTCCATTCCTTGCACAGCTGCAGTTTCCTCTCTGCTGCCCTTCTCTGGCTTGAGTTAGACTTGCAGTCTGTCAGCTGGCAGCCAGACCGTAGAAGAATCAGACAACAGAGTGTCATCCCGTCCACTCGGTCGCCCAAAGTGATTGCCTAAGAGGGGCTGGCTGTGGAGCGGTGCCCCCCAGCCCCTCCTCTGCCACCGTCCCTAGCCCGGATCCCTACCAGGACATCTGAAAGCTTTTACCTGAAAAACCTTGTTAGTCTTTAGGTGCTCCTGGGCTGAACATTAGGTGTTTGTGGAAAGTGTCATATCCTCACACCAGGCATCCCTTTCTTTCTGCAGGTGACGTGTGGCAGTCAGCAAATGGAGCGGAAGAACACCGATTGATGGAAAAAGAGGATACATATTCAGACGTGACAGAGAAGTTTGAATATTTGGAGGCAGCAAGGAAGGAGGAGGAAAAACAGCAACCCAAAAGGGGGAATAATTCTGGTCCTTTGCAGGGGGGTGACTCTGTACAGCAAAATACACGTCAAGGAGACAACAGGGATGAGTGCACTGCAAGCAAGAAAAGTTTCACCGACATATCAATTATTAATATTCACCAAAGGATGCATAACAGAAAGAAAATATATAAGTGCCAGAAATGTGGAAAAAGTTTCAGGCAGAGAGAGTACCTTACATCCCATCAAAGAATTCACACAGGGGAGAAACCTTACAAATGTCTGGATTGTGGGGAAAGCTTCAGTCGGAGTGACACTCTTACTTCCCATCAAAGAATTCATACCGGGGGAAAACCTTACAAATGCCTGGAGTGTGGGAAAAGCTTCAGCTCGAATGACAGTCTTACTTCCCATCAAAGAATTCATACCGGGGGAAAACCTTACAAATGCCTGGAGTGTGGGAAAAGCTTCAGCTCGAATGACAGTCTTACTTCCCATCAAAGAATTCATACCGGGGGAAAACCTTACAAATGCCTGGAGTGTGGGAAAAGCTTCAGCTCGAATGACAGTCTTACTTCCCATCAAAGAATTCATACCGGGGGAAAACCTTACAAATGCCTGGAGTGTGGGAAAAGCTTCAGCTCGAATGACAGTCTTACTTCCCATCAAAGAATTCATACCGGGGGAAAACCTTACAAATGCCTGGAGTGTGGGAAAAGCTTCAGCTCGAATGACAGTCTTACTTCCCATCAAAGAATTCATACCGGGGGAAAACCTTACAAATGCCTGGAGTGTGGGAAAAGCTTCAGCTCGAATGACAGTCTTACTTCCCATCAAAGAATTCATACAGGGGAGAAACCATACAAATGCCTCAATTGTGGGAAAAGCTTCAGTCACAGAAAAAGTCTTACTATCCATCAAAGAATTCAAACAGGGGAGAACCTATATAAATGCTTGGAGTGTGAGAAAAGTTTTGGAAGAAAAGATACTCTCATTGCCCATCAAAGAATTCATACCGGGGGAAAACCTTACAAATGCCTGGAGTGTGCGAAAAGCTTCAGTCACAGTTCCCATCTTACTTCCCATCAAAGAATTCACACAGGGGAGAAACCATACAAATGCCTGGAGTGTGGGAAAAGCTTCAGCTGGAATCACAGTCTTACTTCCCATCAAAGAATTCACACAGGGGAGAAACCTTACAAATGTTTAGAGTGTGGGAAAAGCTTCAGTTGGAGGGGCAGTTTTACTTCCCATCAAAGAATTCACACAGGGGAGAAACCATACAAATGCCTGGAGTGTGGGAAAAGCTTCAGCTCAAATGACAGTCTTACTTCTCATCAAAGAATTCACACCATACAAATGCCTCAATTGTGGGAAAAGCTTCAGTCAGAGAAAAAGTCTTACTTCCTATCAAAGAATTCACACAGGGGAGAACCCATACAAATGCCTGGAGTGTGAGAAAAGCTTCAGTCGGAAGCATACTCTTATCTCCCATCAAAGTATTCACGCAGGGGAGAACCTATTTGAATGCTTGGAGTGTGGAAAAAGTTTTGGAAGAAAAACTTCATCAAAGAATTCACACCGGAGAAAAACTTTACAAATGCCTGGATTGTGGGGAAAGCTTCAGTCGGAGGGACAGTCTTACTTCCCATCAAAGAATTCACACAGGGGAGAAACCATACAAATGCCTGGAGTGTGGGAACAGCTTCAGTCATAGTAAGAATCTTGCTTTCCATCAAAGAAATCACACAGAGGAGAAACCGTACAAATGCCTCAATTGTGGGGAAAGCTTCAGTCAGAGTAACACTCTTATCTCCCACCAAAGAATTCACACAGGGGAGAACCTATATAAATGCTTGGAGTGTGGGAAATGTTTAGGAAGAAAAGATACTCTCATCACCCATCAAAGAATTCACACAGGGGAAAAACATACAAATGCTTGGAATGTGGGAAAAGCTTCTTTTACGGTAAGAGTCTTGCTTCCCATCAAAGAATTCACACAGGGGAGAAACCATACAAATGTCTGGTGTGTGGAAAAAGCTTCCGTCAAAGTGGAAAGCTTACTTCCCATCAAAGAATTCACACAAGTGAATCATACAAATGCCTGGATTGCAGGAAAAGCTTCAGTTGGAGGGGCAGTTTTACTTCCCATCAAAGAATTCACACAGGGGAAAAACCATACAAATGCCTGGATTGTGGGAAAAGCTTCAGTCGGAGTGACAGTCTTACTTCCCATCAAAGAATTCACACAGGGGAGAAGCCATACAAATTCCTGGAGTGTGGGGAAAGCTTCAGGCACAATACATCCCTTGCTTCCCATCAAAGAATTCACACGGGAGAAACCATACAAATGCCTCAATTGTGGGGAAAGCTTCAGTTGGAGGAAGTTTTACTTACCATCAAAGAATTCACACAGGGGAGAAACCATACAAATGCCTAGAGTGTGAGAAAAGCTTCAGTTGGAGGAACACTCTTATCTCCCATCAAAGTATTCACGCAGGAGAGAACCTATAAAAATGCTTGGAGTGTGGAAAAAGTTTTGGAAGAGAAAATACTCTCATCATCCATCAAAGAATTCACACCAGGGAAAAACCTTACAAATGCTTGGGGTGTGGGGAAAGCTTTGATTACAGTTACAGTCTTGCTGTCCATCGAAGGATTCACACAGGGGAGAAACCATACAAATGCCTGGAGTGTGGAAAAGGTTTTGGAAGAAAAGATACTCTCATCGCCCATCAAAAAATTCACACAGAGGAGAAACCATACAAATGCTTGGAGTGTGAGAAAAGCTTTGGTTACAGTACTATTCTTGCTTCCCATCGAAGAATTCACACAGGTGAGAAACCATACAAATGCCTGGAGTGTGGGAAAAGCTTCCGTCAAAGTGGAAGCCTGACTTCCCATCTAAGAATTCACATGGAATATTGGAAGTTGCTTCTTCAATCCAACTCCAGTCTAAGGAATCTATGTCATGGTATTGACGTATTAATGTAGCTATAGTTGTCATTTTGTAGTAGAGATACAAATCTGCTACCTCCATACCTCCTTTTCTTTTGGTTCTAGTGAGAGTGCTGTGTGATGTTCTTGGAGATTTAAACTTCCAAGTAAACTTATTAATGTCTCTTTCCATTTCTTTCTTTGTTGTTCTGTAATAAAAATAGGAAGGGTTCGAAAGCAATACAAATATTTTGGTAAAATATAAGCTTTTACAAAAGGCTATGCTCAAAATATGGTGTCAAAATAAAGCAAAATTGACTACTCCTCACTCTTTACGAAGTACCTTTACAAGACAACAATGGTTCAAACCGGCACAAGGCAAAAATACATTTCTTACCTGGAAAACGGCCAACATCACCAGAAGAGTGGATATAATAATAATAAATAATAATAATAATAATACTTTCCATTTATTAATCGCTTTCCCCAGTGGGCTCAAAGCGATGTACAGTTACTCCATACTCCACAAGGGACTAACAATGTTCATAGGGGATAGGGAAGACAACATATATTCACTTTAATTGCACGCGCCGTTACTGCCCGGTGTAGACGTCTTCTGGCTGGCTCCGTCATTTTCCTGCACGGTTGCTTGCTGGCCAGGCCTCAGGACCTGTATGTCAATCGCCACACTGCCACCGCCTGGCCGGAACATCCATTGCAGGCGTTCTTTTTCGTAGCCGGGAAGCTGTTTCGCCTTTTACAAGCTTGACCAGGACGTCCAACCGTCAGCTAATGCCCTCCCACAAGGGAGATTGGTGTGCCCACCCTCTCTAAGGAGTGGTTCCCATTTTTCTACTCGGCAAAGCTTTCGAATCGCTGGGTGGATGATGAGCTGGGGACAACAGGCTGGCTGCTCACACCAGCGCGGGGCTTGAACTAACACAGTTCAGATGTTAAGACAGTGGGATATACCCACTGTGCCACTGCTCACAAAAGCTCCATCCATCGGAAATCTGAAATAGAAGACAAATACAAAGTTAAAATACAATGGCATGAATACCTGCAAGTAAGCCATGTAATTGAATCAACAGGCTTTAAGCAGGCAATGTCATCTCCTCTTACAGGTTTAGAGAAACTTTTACATAAAGGTTGCAATGAAATAAAAAAGGCCTAATCTCCAAGGTATTTGGCCTATTTCTGGGAGCTAGTAATGCTAAACTGATGAAATATGAAACGGCATGTGTTCTTAGTGAAGATCAATGGGAAACCATTTGGAAATCACAAACTAGTATTTCCAAGGGAGTAGAAATACAGGAAGCATCAATGAAGGTAATGCTTAGATGGTACTTGACACCAGCAAAACTCTCACATATAAGCACACAGGTGTCTCCTCTTTGCTGGAAACTTTGCGGAGTTAAGGCCAATTATTTCCATAACTGGTGGTCATGTAAACACATTTCAGAGTTCTGGAAAAAAATTATACTACAGATTCAGACACTAGTGATGCCACTAGATCCAAAATTGTTGCTTTAAAATCTCTGGCCAGATGATAATATACCTAATACTAAAAAACAATTGATCAACATATTAATAACAGCTGCCAAGGTTACTATAGCCAAATGCTGGAAAGACAATCATTCTCTTAGCATAGAATTTTGGTTTCACAAGATATGGGACTTTTTCATGCTTGAAACGATATCTATCACTCAAATGACCAGAATGAATGCGAAATATATAATCCCTTAGGAAAATGGTTCCCCATGATAGAAAAAATAACCTTTGAGAACTTGAATTGGGAAAGCATCAATAAAGCTAGATATAAAATAATGATTTACAGTTGACATAAGTTTTATCACTCTGTATTCTGTATTCCGAAAGAATGTAAGTTGTTATATGATAGAAATTTTATAGTATTCTTTTTTTTCTCTAAGTGGAGCAACCTATATTTGTGTATTATAATGTTGAATTCTGTATTCCTTTTGTAAAAGAATAAAAATTGTTTGGGAAAAGAATTCACATGGGAGAAATCATATCAATGCCTGGAGTGTGGAAAATGCTTCAGTTGCAGTTCACACCTCAGTGTCCATTAGAAAATTCATAAAGAGGAGAAACTATAGAAATGCCTAGAGTGTGGAAAAAGCTTCAGTCACAGCAGAAGCCTTACTTCCCATCAAGGAATTCAGAAAGGGGAGAAACCATAGAAATGCCCGGAGTGTGGGAAAAGCTTCAGTTGCAGTTTACACGTTGGCGTCTGTCAGAAAAATCACACAGGGGAGAAGCCATATAAATTCCTGGAGTGTGGGAAAAGCTTCAAAGTGCGCACTTTAATGGCCATCAAAAAGTTCACAGAGTGGAGAAAACATACAAAGGTATGGAGTGTGGGATAAACCATGGTCACAGTAACATTCTTACGTTCCATAGAAGAAGTCACACAAGGGAGAAACCAGGGGAGAGGAAATTCATGTTTTTAATTGTATTTATGCTCTGGAATTGCAAACAACTGCTGTCTTGAGTCTTATAACCTTGCTTTGAAAATTTAATCGGAGTTACCAAGATGTATTCTAGTCCAGGTAGTATAATAACTCCTTTGCACAATCACTTTAGGGTCCAATTGTTTTATTTGAAGGACAATCACATCTTCAAGTTCAAAGATTTTATTTCTCTTCCCCTGTCCCCTCTATCAAAAGTGTCATGTAAGGGTCAAATGAGGCTTTCTACTGGTGGCTTCCAATCAGAAAAGACCTTATATCGGTTGAGCATATCATGTGTGCCGGGTATCGCACTGTACATAGCCTTCTGCCCATCAACATAAAAATGGACTTGCTTAAATCTTAAAGAATATTAATGCTTCAGTATTTAGCTAAGTCTGAGAAATGTTTGGAGAAATGATTTTTATTGAGTGCAGTTTTCTGTAGTTGTATGATTATGAAAATGAAGCTCAAATACTTTGGCCACCAAATGAGAAGGGAGCACTCACTGGAGAAGACCCTGATGCTGGGAAAGATTGAAGGTCAAAGAAGACGGGGACAGCAAAGGATTAGATGGTTAGACAGTGTCAGAGATGCAGCGAACATGAAACTGAGCAAACTTCAGAGGACAGCGGAAGACAGGAGCTTCGGTATTTATCTAAGAGTGAGAAATGTTTGGAGACCTGTTTTTATTGCGTGCAGTTTTCTGTAGTTATATGATTATCTTTCACCTTTTCATCAAATTCTTGCCTAATACAAAGAGCATGCTTTATTTTAAATAAAAACATTATCTCTAAGCAGTTCACTGTTTGTTCTACTCACACAAGATCTGAAGACTGGTCTCAGATATTTCATTGCATAGGAAGAGATGAGTCTCTCAGAAAGTTTGCTCAGTAAAACCTTAATGGGTGCTTCTGCAGGTGAGTTCAGTTAATGAGGCTTTAACTTCTGCAAGAGCTGGGTTCAGTGCAGATCCATAGATAGAATGCAAATTGAATAATTCATCACATCAACTTTGGCAGGATAGGGAAATGAATTTTTCTTGGGGGAAATCAACCCCCTCGCAGGGAATGCCTTTCCGAATGCCTCCATCTGCACTTCCTGTGTTTTCCTATGAGGCTGCTGGTTCCCTTTTTCTACAGCTGCAGATGAGTGTCACCACAGGGTTCTTTTAACTAGTTTTCACAGCCCAACAGTGAGGGTCAGGGAGAGAAGTTGAACATAAGAACATAAGAGAAGCCAATGTTGGATCAGGCCAATGGCCCATCCAGTCCAACACAGTCGCCAAAACTACCAGGTATCCAGAACCTGAAACGGTTAGTCAAATAGAAAAGAGGGCCAACAATAAAAGCTTAATATATATATATAGTATATAAAAAGATACATGTATTTATTAACAAAGAATTTTAAAATATATAAGGACAATTCTACTGAGGACACTTTGGCTAAACCATCATAGGAAGGCACTTTCTGGACCAGAAATTATTACCAGTGAAACACCACTTGGCATGTGATTGCATCTTTGGTGGCCTCATTTGTACTTTTAGTCTGTGCCTAGTGGTTTCATTTTGGAACAATTTTTTTCTGGACCTTTTTGTATTTATATTTTATATCTGTATGATTGTACTGTACTATTATATAAGCCAATATGTTCCTCACTGTGTTTGACCTCAAACTTGACGACAATTTCGCCCGGCAGGTTGTTCCGCTTAATATATTTTGAGTATGACTGATAAGTCACCTCAATTTCCGATTCTGCTTCTGCCGTTGACACCCCCACTGCTGACGCGATGAGCTCAGCCATTAGCTTTTTCAAGTTTTCTCCTTGCGATTCAGCAATCTCCTGAAATCTGAGTGTTTTATTCGCTTTCTCCATCTGCAGGTTCAACAACCTTCTTTCCTGAAAATCTTGCCTCTGTTCCAGCAGACCAATCTTCTTTTTTTAACTTAATTTTTTATTATAAGAAATTCAATAAATTTTAACAAATATAACGAATCTTTTTCTTTTTTCATACAACAAACTCTGTATCCAGAAAACTGTAGAATTAAGCATAGAAATAACTATTATCTGAATGCACATTCTCCTAGAATAAGATATGATAAAGTATAATCCTAATTTGTATGTATTGTGTTTAAGTGAGGTGATTGTGGGAACTATCTTGTGTCCTTACTGTTGTTTAAAAGTTAAGCCATTCGATGTAAGCTGGGTTAGATGGAAGGAAATCTCTTTCTGTCATGTACTGTAAGTATTCGTACCATGTTCTGACAAACTTGGAACAGCAGACCAATCTTCTTTTTAACTTTCTTAGTGTCGTGTACAGTCTCTTTAAGTTTCTCTTCTGTTTGTATAGATTTCTTTATTAGCTCGGCAATCTGCTGTTGCTGCTTTGCCAGGTTTTGGTTTGAAGCGGTCATCTGTTGGTTAATACCATCGAGCCTCTCGTTAATCGGCTTGAGCAGCTCCGATAACATGGAGAACACGTCACCCATCTCCTCGCCTCTCGGACTCTGACCACCTCGCCCTGGCCCTCTGCCCGGTTTTCCTCGCGCGCCGGCCATTTTCAACTTTGTTTACACTAGAAGGACCTCTTTCACCCTTCTTCAAAAGAAACGCATTTATCTTTGCAAATGCAGCTAAGTCTCTTACACACTTTAGCGTTTCCCTTCTCTCCTCCCCCCCTCCGTTTATACAAGACAGTTCGTTTGTTTACGTCTGAAATTCCTTCCAGACACCGCTTTCCATTGGGGGGGGAGAACTCACTTTTAAAACTTTTCCGCTTGGCTCTTTCTCCACTTCATTGCTGGTCTATAAATAGACCTCTTGTAACATCGCTTATTCGTTGATCTTCTCTGCTTGTCCCGGTTGGCATCAGCTATGCTCGGTGTAAAACTGAACCTCGCAGCGGGTGGACCGATTGGGGCAAGAAGGAGCGCCTCAATTCTCCGGCATTACGCCATCGAAGAGGTTGCCCCCCCCAGCGCCCCCGGCTTGGAGCCTTTAACTAAGGCTCACCTGGGGGTGCCACTTGAGGTGGCACCCCTCCAATTCCACTGGAGCGCGAAACACTCCCCCAGAGGTAGGGGAAAGCATCCGCCATCGCCGAGCCACAGACCGGAAGTCGAGGCTTTAACTTCTGTAAGAGCTGGGTTTAGTGAAGATCCCTAGATAGAATGCAAATTGAATAATTCATCACAACAACTTCAGCATTGGATAGGGAAATGAATTTTCCTTGGAGGGGAAAATAAGCCCCCTCGCAGGGATGCCTTTCCGACTGCCTCCATCTGCATTTCCTGCGTTTTCCTGTGACTGTCGCCACAGGGTTAATTTCTTTTAACTAGTTTCACAGGATGTAGTGATGGCCGCAGGAATAAACAGCTTTAAAGAGGGATTAGCCACCACAGCTTGGCTCCTCGGAGTGAGGTCTTCTACAGGTGCCAACCTGCAAATGGGCAAAATCAACCATCACCTCTATATGTATCTTTTCTGTTACTGACCCCAGGTTAAGGAATGGGTCCGACTCTCCCGGCTTTTCACAAACTAGCCAAAACAGTTATTCAAGAGAGCTTCTCTAGGCATGCGATAGGGTTGCACTGTACTGAATGAGTCACTAGGGCCCCGGTCACACGGGCCAGATATTGTGGGGGGGGGGAGGCGTGGCTGTTTGCCCCGGAGCGAACTACCGCGCGGCCGCCGGATCATTCCTCCCGCTGACGTCCCGTGGTTCGGGGGGAAGTGCTGATCATATGACAATCCTGTGGCACGGCAAAGGCGCAGCGCAATCACAGCTAGGCGCCACTGCCGTGGCAAACAGGGTTGTGGGGTTTTTTTAAACCAAAGTGTGCGCATGCGCCGTTGGGTGCTTGTGCGCATCCCGTGGAGACTTGGGGGAAAAAAACCTTTTTGCCACAGGACATGGGCGGGCGCCGGATGCCATGACCTACCACCGGAAACGCGATCAGACGCCCGCCCTTGCCCTGCGGTTTCCGGAAACTAGTACCTCAGAGGTACTAGTTTTTTACGGCGCATCTTCAGCGGAAAGCCTCGGGTTAGCCACGGGAGCTCTCTGCTTCCCAGATGTTGTGGTGTGATCGCGCCTGGAAAATCCGCCTGTCTTCCGTCTCTGTAGCGTGGCTAATGCTCCGTGTGACCGCAGCCAAAGTGAGTTATTTCAAGGATCAGGGACTGTGGTCTATGCTGCTGTGTTCAGCTAGATGAAGCTAGGATCCTACTATGTAGGATTTTGCATCATGTAATGTGTCCTGTTAAGACTGATGCTCCTGGTTTTAGAGTCCTGGTTTTAGATTTCTGATTGGTTCTGCGACCCTCATCCTCTTGTGTGGTTTATTGAAATGCCCCATCTTGTTGAGTGTACTGATTCACTCCGTGCAGTCTGCCTTGAGTCCAGATGAGAAGGGCCGACTATAACTGGCATAAATAAATAAATAATATTCAGCTGGGGCGCCTGATCTCCCCAAGCCCCACCCTCGCCAAGGCTCAACCCCCAAATCTCCAAACCCCCAAATCAATCTCAAAGTGGCAATGCTAGAAAGGCCTGACCCCCCTGAGTCCTTCCTGAAAGGCCAATACACACATGAAAAGGACCCTGCCCTCGCCCCCTGCCTATCACTCACAGAAACCCAGTGTGGAATGCTGTGATTGCCTAGCAACAGCCACTGAGGGAATCCATTTCTTAAAGTTACAGGTGCTCATTTTATCATTTGGTTTTTTTAAAAAAAAAGCATTTTCCCCCTAACACATTTCATTTTTTTCCTATAACCCTGGGAAATTTTCAGTTTGTAGAAAATTGTCTCATAGGTACAACTCCCATAGGCACAACTCTTCTAATGTTGTCTCATAGGCACAACTCACAGTTCTTTTCTATTGCCAGCAAAGTGTTGAAAACACTTATCATACGAGAAAAATACAGACATACACCACTTTTTGGGGTTAACCCATAGAGCATACAGAAGCACTGCCATGAGTATTGTCCTCAAGGAGGGGCACAGACTTCACAATTTCCCCGGGGGGAGGATGGGACTGAACCTGGTCCAGGCCCACAGTAATCTATATTAAAATGTTTAAATATGAAGTTACATTTCCAAAAACCATCAACAATCGTGGTTTGAAAAATATTTTTTTGTTTGTTTGGTGTAGTGGTTAAGTGCACGCACTCTAATCCTGGAGAACCGAGTTTGATTCCCCACTCCTCCACTTGCACCTGCTGGATGACCTTGGGCAAGCCATAGTTCTGGCACAGCTGTTTTTGAAAAAGAGCCGTTTCTGTCAGCGCTCTCTCAGCCCCAGCTACCTCACAGGGTGTCTGTTGTGGGGAGGGGAAGGGAAAGGAGTTTGTAAGCCGCTCTGAGACTTCTTCCGGTAGTGAAGGGCAGGGTATAAATCCAGTCTCCTCTTCTCCTTCTCATGTCATAATAAATAAAGTTTGAGTCCAGTGGCACCTTTAAGACCAACAAAGTTTTATTCAGTAAAATAATTTGTTGGTCTTAAAGGTGCCTCAGTTTGTAAGGCCTGAGGAAAGCAAAGGATTGAGGGGCACAACTTGTTTAAAAGGAATAGACAAATAAGGAAGGTGGGAGGAAGAGTCGCATTATATGTATAGGAGGTATATACTTGTGAGGAAATACGTGAATCTGAGCCTCGGAGTTCAGTTGAGAGTCTCTGAGTAAACATAAAAATAAAAGGAGTAAGAAATAATAGTGATATTATGGTGGGGGGTCTGCTATAGACCACCAAGCCAGGCAGAGGACTTGGATGAGACACTCCTAGAACAGATCACACAGTTCTCAAAGAGACAGGACACGGTGGTCATGGGAGATTTCAGTTACCCGGATATCTGTTGGAAGTCCAACGCTGCTAAAAATTAAAGGTCCAATAAATTCCTGACATGTCTTGCTGACCACTTCATTTTCCAGAAAGTGGAGAGGGAAACAAGGGGAATCTGCTATCTTGGACCTGATTCTTACCAGCTGGGTAGTAGTGGCTGTGTAATTTTGGAATTTACAGTCTTGGGGAAGGGGAAAGCTGGAAGTAGTCAGACATACAGGTTGGACTACAGGAAAGCAACTTTTGACTTACAAATCCCCTGGTCAGAAATACTTAAGGAGAGGGGAGTTCAAGAGGGGTGGGAGTTTCTTAAAAGTGAAATATTGAAGGACCAATCAAAAAGGATTCCTATGAGAAGGGAAAATGGGAGGAGTCTAAAGAAGGCAAAGTGGCTCTCGCCTCCAGAAGCAGCTTTGGAAGGAGGTCCTCATAACCAAGGACGAAGAGAAACAAAGAACCAGGGCTTGTAGAGAGACGGTTAGGAAAGCCAAAGCCCCGTATGAGCTTAGGCTAGTGAGAGATGCTAAAAACAACAAAAAAAGGGGTCCTTTTGTTATGTTCATACACTGAACGCAAGTCAGCAGTGTGATGCGGTAGCTAAAAAGGCAGATGCCGTTTTGGGCTGTATCAACCAAAGTCTAGTATCCAGCTCACTCAAAGTGATTGTATCGCTTTACTCTGATCTGGTGAGGCCTCACCTAGAGTATTGTGTTCAGTTTTGGGCACCACGATTTAAGAAGGATACAGACAAGCTGGAATGTGTCCAGAGGAGGGCAACGTTTATTTTACACATGTTCAATTTGGTTACAAACATTTCAACAAATCCGATTACACATTGAAGTGTAAAGTGCTTTTGATGATCAATGATAATTACCAAAGGACGACTGCATGGACTATACTCTCTGATGAAGATATGAAACGCCTGAGACGACCTGGGATCTGCGTTAGTAGTCGTTCGATTTAAAGAGTTTGCCACACCCATGTGGACATATTGTGGAGTTCTAAGCCTTGTCAAGGTCATTTCAGCGTTTAGTTGATGTTCCACAGCTTTTGAAAATATTGGTCCGGTTCAAGGTTTATATCTTTATTGATACTATTGTTTCTTTTTCTTTCACTTCGGTGACTTTGTAAGTGTGTGTATATATATGTGTGTGTGTGTGTGTATTGTTGTGTCCGCTGACCGCCACCAGGGCCCAGGCTCCTGGTCTCTCCACTGGGGGACCAATGGGACAGTGGCGGGAGATTTAAAACCACCAACGGGACCTAGGGGTGTGTCCCCAGGTATGTATATAGTTGGCCAGCCGGCCGTTTGTTTTTGTCTTTGTTGTGTACCAGTAAAACATGCTGATCGCTACATCCGTCTCCGTGGTTTCTTCATGTGTTTAACCCACTACACTTCATATATATGTGTGTGTGTGAGAGAGCTTTCTATCTTGTGATCGGTTTATGTTATTGTATTTTTTACACTGTGTATGTATGAAACAATAGAAAATTGGTTGTTAGAATACTTGTGAATATTTCATGATACAAAAACAAACCAAAAACCCCCACTGAGGCCTGTTATTTGAATACTTATTGTTTTAAAAAAGCATACAGCATTTAGCTTAGATTAGATGCTCTTGTCTGCATTCCTTTCCCATCAACCCACCTGGAGGCCGGCATCCCTGTTGAATCAAAATCTGTTTAGGGAGGGCCAACCCCTCCGTAATTATCAGAGAGGGGTGTTTGTTTTAAAAAAATCTTCATCCCTTTAGAACAGGCCTGCCCCTTAGCCGAGGGACATCATGATGTGTTTCACTGATTTGCCCCTTTCTCTGCTCACATCTTCCCTCCTGGCTCCACTGAAGGGCTCTCTAAGCAGGGATTGTTTGGGGGCTTCTTTGCGGCATTGTTCACCACTGGCAGTGTGCGCCAGCACATTTTTGGAGGGGGGGAGGCTCCCAATCCCTTAGGGGGGAATCAATGCCTCCTTAGGTATGAGTCCCGCCACCTTTCCTTAAAAACACACACAGAATGAGTACTGTCTCGAAGAGAGAGAGAGAGAGCCGCGGTCCTAGAGAGGCACCTAGTGATGGCGAGGGGGTGTGTGTGCTGCATTTCCTCCTCCTCCGCCCCTGGCAAGGAAGCGCCTCTTGAGTCTCGCGGGCTTCTGCTCGAACGGCTGGCAGGAAATCTGGTGAGCCCGAAAGAGGCTTTGGAGGGGGTGGGGATATGGGGGTTGGGGGGGCTGCAATGCAAGACCCAAAGCAGAGAGAAAGCGGGGGAATGAAGCAGGGGGGGGAAAAGAGGGC